>NC_056749.1:465708404-465730904 GCF_019279795.1 Protopterus annectens
GGTAAGGCACCAACAATGGAAAATCACCCTCAGCCTCAACGGACAAATAGACAGCTTGTCAAGTCCTCCAAGAACTCCTTGAGAGAGACCTAGCAAGTACTACCAATGTTAACCATAAGGCCTTTTACAGCTATGTACGTAACCTAAAGGGTAGGTCCCAAGCATGTGCAGAACTAGTAGCCAACAGTATCTCACACACTGACCCTATAGAGGTTGCATACCTGCTAGCGGATAATTTTGGTGAAAATTTCACTCTTATCCCCTCCTAACTTGCAACAAACCCTAACCCAACCCCCCCCCCATGTCATCTGAAGAGCAGGTCCCCAAAGCCCCCTCCAAGGCAAAAAACACTATCGCACATTCAGGCATTACCGATTAAACATGGCAAACTGAAGGTAAACCGCTTCTTTGTAAGATGGGTTGCCAACTGGTTCACAAACCGGAAGCACACTATCAAATTGGGTGACACCACGTCAACCATCAGGGTGCCACAGGAGTTGGTGCTGGGCCGTCTACTGTTTGGTATGTACTTCTCAGAAGTTCGTCAAAACTAAGGGGTTGTGGCTGAACGTTTGCAGACAACTGTAAACTAGGTGCAATCATTCAATCCCCCAGTGATGTCTGTATATTCCAGGAGGTTCTCACACAGACCATCAACTGATCTATTAGTCATGGTCTCCACCTGAATGCAGGGAAATGCATCATCATTCCCTTCGGCACAAACAATGTCCCTTCACACTTTCAGAATCGGCAACAATACCCGAAGTACCCATGAAGTGTTAAGGAACTTGGGATCACAGGTTGACGGTGACCTTAATTTCGACCACCACGTGTCTACCATAGTAAGGAAAGTTTTCCGGGTAACGCACTTGATTAGTAACATCTCAAGCGCATAAGTTATAACTCTCTGTACATGCCACTTATTTCACCCATAACGGAGTATAATGCCCCATTCAGCATGTTCGATACTAAGCACCTGCAGTGGTTAGAGAGACCTCTGAGGTCCCTAACAAAGATCAAGGGGCTGCAGCATGTGCCTTGCATAAGTCCCTGTCGTTGTACTCTGTATTGTATAGACTTAGGGGAAGAGTTATGCCTGGCCTACAGAGCAATCAAAGACCCAAACCTGATTAACTTGCTGCATATCTGTAAATCCGATGGCTCTAGGGCTACCCAGTCCAGGGATTTATATATGGCATGCAGCTTGAATCTGGCCCTCCAGCATGTCTATTTATCTCCTAGCGACTGCCACGTCTTTGGAACAGGCTACCAATTCATGTGAGACAGAGTACCTGTATGACAGTGTTCAAGAGGAACCAGGACGAGTGGATGGAGCACCATAAATCTTTACCGGGCATGGTGCCCACAACCTTCCTGGGCATGGGCAGTCGGCACTAAATGCAGTCATGGGTGTTTGATTAGTACTTCTATGGTATTATATTGGGTTGAAATGGCTGGGCTTAGGCTATCGACCCAGAGATAATTTTATCTCCCATGATCTTAAATGCATGAGCTTCAAAATACTATCTTGTCCTAATGTGTATTAACTTAAACAGACCAGCACTGTGATTTAATATTGATACATGGGAACTAGTGAAGGTTTAGAATTGCAGTGACTAGTGTTTTTAACCGTAGGTTGAGAATCTATGCCAATTAGGTGTTCAGTCCTACTGTGACCGCAGTCCCTGCCATTATAGCAAGCCGCAGTAGCTGTCTGTTTACAACAGCTTCTTTCTGTTCACTAGGAAACATTATTTGTACTGCAGTGACAGGTGATTTTACACGTAAAAGCCCCCAGGCTGTCATTGGGCCTCTGCCAGTATTGTTCTACTAGCAACTGCCATTCTGCAAAAATGTGCTGTGTCGTGGCTTCTGCACAGCTTTACCTCTATCTGTGTTAACACACTTTTCTTGCTCTGTTCTAGTTAGCATTTTCAGATGGACAGAGTTATTCTTAAGCTGTAGTAGAGAATTGTAGCATTTGTGCAGGGCCTGTTTTGCTGTGTTTTATGTGGAACTGCTTACTTTTTACTTCTGCCAGCATAGGCACTTCACAGATACCTTGGTAAATGGCAGTAAGAGAAGTAATTGTTTAATGTGAACAGGCAGGTTAAACATATTTAACATTAGGAAATTACAGTGGTCTGCAGCTGAGCAATGCATTCTGCTTAACATTTTGTTTTCAATTGTTTGGGATTCTTTATAGAGTACTTTTGGTTGTTGAGCTTATTTGGGAGTGTCACTACATGACTTGCTAAATACCCTGTTAAGCATAACCCACTGCACATAGTCTGTATTTTATGCATTATTTTGTACCCAACTGTTTTCTGTAAAAATTTTATTGTAAAATGTTATTTCTCCAGTTTTAGTTGCCAATGCAATTTTCTTGCTGACTTCATGTAAAATGTTAATACTGATTGCGGAGCTTTTCTCCTCAGGTCTCCACTGAAAATGAGCTAATGCTCAGCTGGACTAACCCGGTTAACAAATGTAAAGTAAATAAAAGATAAATATTTCAGTTTGGATGCTGGCTTCAAGGTCTTTAATTTTTGTTGTTTCCCTAGGTCTCCCTGTAAAAGGAGCAGTAATGTCTGTGGGACTGATCTGCCACCTGAATTAAGTTTTGTATAATGAGAACAATGTGGAGAGGTGTGCAGAAATTGACTGCATTTGAAAATAGTGATCCACAGGGGTTGAAAGTTCCATCCGACATGTAGCAATCTTTAAATACCAGTTTTAATTTCCAGGAAACTGAAAACTACTGTTGTATTTTATACAGATTTTGCTTGCTTATAATGTGATTTACAGAAATTTAAATGGCTGGGTTAACATCTTACAGTTGTGGTTAATACTAGTGTGGAACGCCCCCTAATGGTGACATTTTTTGTTTTTGCCACTTGGACCAGCAGTCTGAGGCTTTTATTCTGTTTGCAGTCTTTTGATCAGTACAATATCCTTGCCTTTACCTTTCATAGATTCAATGTGCCCAATAGCTGAGATTCCGTAGCTTGTTGAAACTTGATCCTCTTAAAGTTTGCAGTCAAAGAAATTCAGAACTGCTTTTCCTGAGTTATTATGATTGAAGTGTTCCATGGCATAATGGATGTCAAAAACATGTCTGTGTAGCTGCCCAGAGCAACGTTTCAGTTGGATATTTTACAGGTGCAGCACTAGGTGGTATAAGTACTATAGTAAAACCTTTTAAAATGTCAGAAAAAAGTTAGCCCAGCTGATGAGAACAAATAGATGCCAAACAGCAAATATATTCTTTGCACTAGTCCCCCAGTCAAAAAATACTCTGAGCAAAAAGTGAATTATGAAAGTTTTATTAAAACAAAAATTAAATTGATAATCGCTTTTGCGACCACTCTGGATCGCTTCCTCAGACCATATAAAATTATTAAAATTCAGAACCGTTTAAATGCTAAATTTGTGAACAGCCTTTCACATAATAGAAGCAATAAAATGTCACCATGGTGATAAATACATAAAATATTCAAGTGGTAACACTTGGAATTGTCATACAAAACCAAAAATATCAGTGAACAACTAACAGCAGAAGTATGCGAAACAATAAAAACACATAATCCTTACTTGGTTATGTTTTCTAAGTTTCCTGTCTTTAAGGATAGGTTTTAGGGGAACATGGTTTTATGTTTCACATACTTCTGCTGTTAGTTGTTTGCTGATATTTTAGGTTTTGTATGAGAATTCCAGGTGTTACCACTTGAATGTTTTATATATTTAAATTTGTCACCATGGTGATATTTTATTACTTCTATTATGTGATAGGCTGTTCACAAATTATTTGGCATTTAAATTGTTCTGAATTTTAATGATTTTATATGGTCTGAGGAAGCGATCCGGAGTGGTAGCTAAAGCACTTGCCAATTTTTTTGTTTTAATAAAACTTTCATAATTCACGTTTTGCTCAGAGTATTTTTGTACCGTGGACTAGTGCAAGGAATATATTTGCTGTTTGGTGTCTGGTAAAATATGAATGGTGATGCATACCTTGATTATCAGCAGTTCGCTCATCTCTCAAGACAAGCTTGCTTGCAGTGCATGGGAATCTGAACTGACAAATATGGGTGAATGCAAAAGGGATACTTCTGTGTGCTGCAAGTTAGATGTTACCGAAAGCTTTAGCCAACCAATTCTTCTGCCATTTATAATGGCTCGATGTCACCCAACAGACGTGTGGTATTTGTTATGATCTTGGGCAACTGTCATTTACTGTCATTTTGTGTTTTCATTCTAGCTGTACCGTGAATATGCCTGTGCTCGGGGGGGGGGGTGGTGTTCACACTGAACTTAAAACTATGAATCTTGATCTTTACATTATGCTTCTGAACGTTGACACACACAAATAAGCATCTACAATGTGAAATGCAAATAAGTCAGTTAATGTAGAATTCATTTATTATCAAAAAAAAAAAATATGCATTACAAAATGAAGTTGAGCTGCCTCCAAACCAAGTAGCCTAATTCTAAAGTCTTCAGTTATGCATTGCATGCAGCAGTTTATAATTGTGCTGCAGATATATCTAAAAAGGGTGAAGTACAGATTTAAAAGTAAGCAGCCATTCCAAGAGGCTTAGTTGTTGTTCATTAATCTGGTAGTCTATTCCTTATCACTCCTCCAGAAATAATTTGTCATCTGCAAAAGTAAGCTATGTACAGCTTCCCAATTTGTTCCTTCTTCCTACACTTTATTATGATCTTGTAGGGTATCATTTCCAGAAGCAGCTTTGCCATAACTTTACCTTTTTAGTTCTCTTGCTATAATATTTCTCTCTTATGGCAAAACTCTGCTGCGTCTTGGAACTGCTAAGTGTAAACTGTCTGCTCTGTTTTTTGGAGTTGCATTGTAGTGGTCATTCACATTAATACATTGCAGAAATAAGTTTTTTTTTTTTTTTTTACTGAACATGAGACTTCTTTCTACCATATACCAGTACAAATGTCAAGCAGCAGAAGAAATATTGGTGGGGGCATTATATTCCACAGTCCCTGAAGTATTGTGATTTATTACAAGTAGAATTTCCAGAACCTGTCCTAGCTCCTCCTCTTTCAGCACTGGAGGACAGCCTTTAACTTGCCAGACAGCCAGCTTGCTGCCCCTAGGAAAGCAGAATAAGTAAAGATCTGAAGTAGTTTACTTCATTTGATCTTCAACCTGTGGGTACCAGATCCGAGCCGGCACGTTCATTAGCATCTTCTCCAAGCTCCTCCCCTTACCCATAATACACCTCAACTACCTTCCAACCTCCAGATCTCGTTTGCCATGGCTTGTCTGAAGCATCGTGATCATGAGTTAGTTTTTTTTTTTTTTTTTTTTTTTTTTTTTTTTAGCAGTTTTTTCATAATTGAGTGTTAGCTGTTAGTGTAGGCTTATGCAATGCATAACTGAAGACTTTAGAATTAGGCTACTTGGTTTGGAGGCAGCTCAACTTCATTTTGTAATGCATATTTGTTTGAACCAAAGAAAGCTGGAAACAGCACACTCAAACCGCACTTTATTCTGGAAACAGAAATAAATCCACAAGCATATTTGTTTGAAATAATAAATGCCAAAACTCTCCTCCCCTCGCTGGTGCATCATGTTTTAGTTTTTTTTTTATGTAGTTGTAAGTGTTAGTGTGTTGCTTCCCTTCCCCCCTCGGCGTTCTGTGTGCCTTTGAGTGTGTGGTGAGTAGGAAATAGTTTTGTTTTTCTCTCTCCTTCTGTTGTGTGTGTGTGTGCTGTTTTCTTCTGTAAGAGACATGGTTGACCTCAAGCCGGTCTCTTAAGAGGTGCACTTAAGTGTGGCCACAAATTGTAACCAGCCGATGGCCACACTCTTTGCGTTGTGCTTGGGTGTAGCACATTTAAGTACAGACTGTACCATTTGCGTTGGTTTTAACCCACGCGCTATTAAGGATAGACTAGCTAAGTTGGCCCTGAAAGGCCTTCTACCCACTACTGAGGTGGCTGCCTCTTCCACTGCTTTGGTCACAGCGGCTGCTGTGGCCACCTCTCCTTCCTCTCTTGTCCTTGCTTCTCCTCCCTCACAGGCTGGGACTCGAACCTCCCACTTTTAAGCCTGTGGAAGTAGAGCGCAGAAGAGCGAAGGAGAGAGAGAGAGAGAGAGAGAGAGAGCACTGGCCAGAAAAATGTAAGAGGTCTCTGGACCTTTCTGCTTCTACTCCCGCCAAGAGTCCGTCTAGGATCAGTGACTCCCCTCGGCTCCCATCTCTGAGATTTTCCCCGGAGCCAGAGGAGCCACGACCACCATCTAGGGCCTCGGGTCCTGGACCCACCAGGTCGGAGTCCATGGCCTTGGCGAGGTCCACCCGAAGCTCATCTGAAGTCGACATGAATAAAATGAGGAGGTTCATTCGTACTCAGAGCCAGATGGAAATCTTACCAGCCCCCTCTCCCTCTGGAGGGGGAAGCTCGCTTCCTTTCTTCACGCCAATTTCTTCTTCTCCGATCTGCCCCCCAGGTTTGGAATACTTGGATCTGAGGATGGCCTTAGTCAGGGAGTTAGCGCCGTCTGTACCTGTCTCATTGACGGCTGGAGCATGTCTGATCCGACCTATCAGCTCTGAAGTTGTCGGGCCAAGTCCCCCCCCCCCCCTGAGCTCCATCCACTTTGGACCTGGCTCTGATTCTCACGTCAGATCTGGGGAGAGCGGTTTACTTAATGGTGGCCCAGGAGGTTCGTTCTCCCTCTGCATTCGTGGTAGAAAGGGTTCTCTGCACTGGATCGAGACCCTTGACTATTTCCTTGGACTCTGCCCCTACTCCCTCAGCTTTGTCTACGAATCCCATCATTTTACCAGAGGGACAGCCCATGCTCGAGGAGCCCCAGGTGGTTCCCCCTGAGGAAAAAGTGGCTTGCGAGTTCCCACCGGAGACATGCCTCACAAGCATACGTTTAAGAGAAGGCATGTGGACGCCCCAGAGTCCCTCACCAAGGACACTGATTTGGGTGATGGGGAAGGTTCCCCCAGATCACCTCCCGAGGATGTATCCTTTGGAGACAGCATGGAAATCCTATGCCAGTGGGGAGGTTGGTCCACCCCAAGCCTTCCTCTGAGTCAGTGTTCCTGGAGGCTTTCGGCATGGGCCCATCTACTTCCTGGGTGTCCCAGGTCCACCAGGGGATCTGTGGAAGGGAAGGAGCCGGACACAGTGGAGCCAATCCCAAAACATCCAGACAAAATCTTGAGTCCACCTTCAGATGGACCAGAATTTAACAAAGGCTTCCCTGTAGACGCTATGTTGGTAGCAGCAGCCACTAAAAAGGAACTAGCCCAGGAAAGTTCCAAGATTCATCCCCCTGACAGAGAGTCTAGGATGATGGAAATCTTAGGGAAGCGGGTTTATGCATCAGTGACTTTCATCAAGGTGCTGAACTACCTGGCCCACGTTACTAGACTACAGCGCGACCTGGTCAGGGAACTGGCGGAGTCTCCCCTTAAGTCCATGTTGCAGGAGGACAGAGACGTTCTCCGCAAGGATGGCCACTTTAAAAGCAGTTTCCAACACATCCATGCGACTCCTTTAGAGCAGCTGGGTCCGTCGTGTCCATGAGGTGCAAAGCCTGCCTCATTGTCAGTTGTCGGAACCTTTCAAGGCGTCCTTTGCCAACGCCCCTTATGACGGCTCTACCTTTTTTGGTAAGACTGTCAGAGACCTTTGTCCAGAATGAGAAAGACGGGAAGACACTGTCTGCCGTCGGGATATGCGTCTCGATCCCTCAAAGATTTCTTTTCCCGGAATCAGCAAGGACAAAAGATGTGGTTTTGGAAGTCTCTGTATTCCCGGGACACTCGGGGCTCTTCTTCCCGCAGAGGCAGAAGGGGACAGGATAGACACCGGCCCAAAGGCAGAGGGGGTCTGAGGAATTTTGGGTCTCTAGAACCATTCTCAGACAGGCCCAGGCAGCAACCCTGAGGGGTAACCTGACTGCTGTACTCTGGAGGCAGTCTGGGTCGATTGTTGTTCCACCTAGCGTCATGGGAGTCCGTAACATCAGACCACTGGGTGCTTCAAGAGTATATCCAGAGGATACTCCCAATACCTTTTGTGGTTCCTCCCAGACCTCTCAAACACCTCCCGGACATCCCACCCACACAGAGGGAGGCAGCAGCACTGGAAATTTTACAAGCTGCTAGAGAAACGAGCCATCAAACCCGTCCCCCCGATCAGTCTGGATTGGGCATCTACTCCAGGTTCTTTTTGGTGCCAAAGAAAAATTCTGGACCCATCTACCCTGAACCTGTCAGTTGCCAAAGAAAAATTCTGGATGGCCACCTTACAGTCCATCATTCTGTACCTGCAATACAGCAACTGGGTGTGCTCGTTAGACCTCCAGGATGCCTACTATCTCATAAAGATGCTCAGAAGCTCCAGGAGTTTCCTCTGCTTCCGGCTAGGAGTTAATCATTACTAAGCTCGAGCCCTACCCTTTGGTCTCACCACAGCCCCCAGGGTGTTCAAAGTAATGGCAGTAGTAGTGGCTCACCTGAGGCTTCAGAGGATTCAGGTCTACCTGTACCTACACGATTGGCTCCTCACTGCTTCCACCAGGCATCTACTTTGTCAAACCAGGGATTATTTCCTAAAGCTTGCACTTCACTTGGGGATCACAATCAATGCATCCAAATCTCTTCTAGATCCTATTCAGGTGATAAACTACATTGGATCGACACTACAATGCAAAATCTTCCTGACCACGGAGAGAGTTCGAAACCTGAGGATGCATGTTTCCCTGATCTACCGTTCTTACTTTCCCTCGGCAGAATCCGTTTTGAGGACCCTAGATTCTATGGCAGCGACCATAACGCTGCTTCTGTGCGCCCGGTTACACATGCGAGTACTACAGTGGATTTAGCGGTGCAATGGTCCCTGTTTGGATCTTCCATTGTCTTATCCAATACAGTCTGCAGGTCGTCCCTTCTTTGGTGGATGTACTCTGGAAATCCTGGAGGGACAACCTTTTGTTCCAGCCCCTGTCCAAGCCACAGTGACCACGGATGCCTCCTAACTTGGGTGGGGGGGTGCATTGTTTGCGCAGGGCAGTCTAAGGCCTGTGGTCCCCTGTCAAGACCAGTTTGCATATAAACGTTTTGGAAATGAGGGCGGTCCTTTTGGTGTTGCAGGACCTTCATGCCTTTCTTCCTCTGGGAACCATTGCAATTCAATCAGACAACATGTCGATGGTTTGGTATGTCAACAAACCGGGAGGGACCAAATCTTACCCCCTTTGTCGTGAGGCCTTGATAGTTTGGGAATAGGCGATCTCCACCGGTTGCTTTCTGATAGCAACACACATTCTGGGACGGTCTAACATCCTGGCGGACAGGTTGTCTGATTTTATACTGATGCTTTGAGTGGTCTCTGAATCCTTCAGTGGAGGAGCAGATCTTTTGTGGGAGGGGTCAGCCTTGTTGCCTTCTCTTCGCATCTCCTTCCAATGCGAAGTGCAGCGAGTTCTTTGCTCTGAATCCCCAGCCACTAGATTCCCCCAGAGATGTTCTAGTCGATGCTTGGCCTCCTGGTCTTCTGTATGTCTACCATCCAGTACCTCTTATTCTGAGGTTTCTACAGACTGCTTGTCGACTGGGAAGCAGTGATTCTCATTGCCCCATTTTGGCCTTGTCAGGTATGGTTTCCCTTCCTTTGGTCTCCTCTTCTGGCTCCATCTTGGATCCCATTCAGGATCTTATTTCACACCCCTCTGGGGTTCCTCATCTGAGCCTGGACAAGCACATGGCTTGGCTGGTCTAGTTCCCCTAATTGTTAGGACTCCTGGATTATCCTCTTCAGTCAGGTCTATCCTGGTGGCAGCTCATAAATTTTCCACCAGGAAGATTTACTGCAGCAAATGGAAATCTTTTTCCTTTGGGGCTTCTCAAAGGAGTTTAAACCCTTTTATGGCTTCTGTTTCTGCTATTATCAATCTTTTTTTTTTTTTTTTAGCAAATATTTTTCAACAAGGACCAAGCTCTTCTACTATGAAAGTTCAGTTAGCTGCCATCTCTCATTTTCACATGGGTGAGAATTCTGTTTCTCTAGCCTCTTCCAGACTGTGCAAAGCCTTTATTAAAGGTACTTTTCTATTACACCCCCTAGTCAAGAATCCTGTTCCTCCGTGGGACCTTACTATGGTTCTTCAAGCTTTGGTTGCTCCACCATTTGAAACTGCAGCAACCACAAATCTTTTTGTCTTGGAAAACTGAGTTTTCTAGTGGCTATCACCTCTGCTAAAAGGGTTTCTGAACTGCAAGCGTTGTCTATTAAAATTCCATATATGATTTTCCATAAGGACAGGGTTTCCCTTCATACCAATCCTTTCTTCCCAAGGTGGCATCACAAGTTATCAATTAGACTATTAATTTACCTGTTTTCTTTCCAAATTTTGCTAACAAAATGGAATACAGACTCTACTTGTTGGATGTTCGTAGATCGTTAACAATTTTATTTACACAGGACTAAATCTGATCAATTGTTTATGTCCTTCTCTAAACCCTTTTTGGGTAAACCTATCTCTAAGGTCACTATCGCTAGGTGGATTTCCTTGTGCATCCTTCAGGTCTATAAAGATGAAGGTTTGTCTCCTCCAGGTCCGGTGAAAGCTCATTCTGGGGTTCCTCATCTGAGCCTGGACAAGCACATGTCAATGGCTACTTTTATGACCTTTTGGTTTAGAGTCTCATTGGATGATATTTGTTCTGCAGCTACTTGGTCTTCATCTCATACAAATTGGATTTGATTTCTAGAAGGAGAGCATCCTTTGGTTCCACAGTGTTCCATAATATCCTTCCATGAGGGCCATCCAGGAGTTTAGTAGCTGGGGACTCTGCCCCACAGGTTTTAAGATCAAATGAAGTAAACTACTTCAGATAAAGAAGTTATGTTCTCACCATAACGTTCCATCTGAGTAGTTCTACTTCATTTATCTTCAACCGTCGCTCCCTTCTTTCCCCTGGCCTTACCATGGGGATAGCCTGTTTGGCTGTAGTTTTAGCTGCATTAGGTGTTTTCACAGGTCGGGTTCTCTACCTGGGGTTGGAAGGTAGTGAAGATGTATTATGGGTAAGGGGAGGAGCTCTGAGCAGATGCTAGTGAACTTGTCGGCTTGACGACAAATTAAGTAGAATTACACAGATGGAACGTTATGGTGAGTACATAACTTTTTCCTCAGTTTTATAAATTTTTTATACACTCCTCCCAGGTCGGATCCAGAGTCTTTGCTTTAGTGAATCCATCTGCTGCTAAACATTTGGTTAGTAACCAAACCTTCCCCTTCTGACAAAGATGGGAAAGTGTATTCTTCTGCAACTTGTTTTTAGAATTCTCAACCATCAGGCTTGTATGTTAGTGTATGCTTTCCTCGTTTCAGAATGAGTAATATTTATGGCATCTGTTTTTCTGTTCTGAGAAGAACAATCTGCTGTGAGTAATTTCAAGTGGCTATTTGAAATGTGCTTACAATTCTGCTGCCACTGGAATTGTTGGGTTACTTTCTCACAACCCTCCCATAAGATGTCAAAAATGAGATTTTAAAATCTCCATTGGATAGAGATTTGTTTTTTTGAGCCTTCTGCTGCACGTCTTTAAAACCTGCAGGAGAGGTAAGATGATTCAAGGGATCTTAGATTTTTCAGCCTACCTTTTCCAAGTTTGTGGAGGGTTTTAAATGTTACCCCTACAGCTTTCTTTAAAAAAAAAGAAAACAAAATAAACTGACCCAGCAAGTTGCTGGTAAGCAGATGTTTAAAGAAGCAGTAGCAGAGGAGTTCCAAAAATAAAGGACTCCCCCGAACACAGGACCATCTGAATAACTATATGCAAGACTCTCCTGGACATCTATATTTCCTTTCAGAAAGTCTGAACCTGTATTTTTGTCTGTAGCAACAGATGGGTTCTGAAAGAAATGCATCATGGTTACAGATGGCAGGAGTCCCTCTCTACTTTTCTTGAGATACCCCCCCCCCTCCATCCACCAGACCAAACTCTTTTGTTTTCCCCACCTGTCATTCGGCATCTGTTCTTTCAGGAAGTGATGGAAGTGGGCCCTCCTTCTCTGTTATAAGGGGTTTCTTCAGGAATGTTTCCTTTGCCTAAGAGAAGATTCGTGGAGACCACTTCTATGTTCGCTTTTCAACCTGTTGTGATGGTGCCCATGTTTTAAAATGCTATTCTGTCACAATTTGTTACCTTCTTATTCCGCACAAGTTTTCTGGTGACCTTAGATTTAAAAGGTGCATATTCATCCCATTTATATAGATCCAGATTTTAGACCTTTCTTAAAAGGTTTATCCTGTATCTGGATCACATTATCAGTTCTCTGCATTGCCCTTTTGTGAATACCCTTGGAGCAGTGGATATACCAAAGTGTGTAACTCCTGTGATAGAGATGTTGCACTTATGCTGGATATGTATAGCTACAGATCCAGGATGTGGAGAGATGTTCTGTTAAGTGGTGTTTTTTTTTTTTTTTTTTTTTTTTTTTTTCCCCCCCAAGAAGCTTGAGAGCATGTTGGAGTGTAGCTACAGAGTTTGAGTGTAAGGAGGCTCCCTTTGCATTTTTGGCTTTAGTGACAGAGGAGACAGCAAAGAAGTGTGTTAAGGTGGTGCTGCTGAAGCACATCTTAGTGTTGGATACTTATCAGGTTAGTGTATTAAGAGTATGAACTAGTAGGAGCTGACTATGGTGGAGGTGATCTGGGAGTTCAGTCATGTAGTTTATAGGTCATTTCTGCCTTTTTATTGTAACATTGTTCAAACTTTGTGTGTAAGTTTTATTAAAAAGTGGGGAGATGCACAGAGGAGGGTAAGTAGGCAGTAGGCTTTAGCAATGTTTCTTTTTAGTTCTGTCTCTCAGGACGTCTAGGTAAAATTTCATGTTAATTTTGCTTTGGGAGAATGTTTTAGGGGTGAAAATAGTAGTTTTCTTTTTTTTTTTCCTGGGGGGGGGGGTTAAGTAGGATTTGAGTTGTCTAGCCTGGATTTTGTGGATGTAAAGGATTCTTATGTAATTTCTGAAGTTTTTGTATGTTGGAGGCTGTGCAAATGGATGTAGAGTCCTCTGCATATTGTACAAGATTGGTGTGCTTGGAAGCAATGTGTAGATCATTTCTAAATGTTAAACAGGAGAGGTCCAAGTAAGGAACCTTGTGGCACTCTTACAGTAACTGGAAGAGTATTCTTGCTGCCATTTGACTGCTTGGAATCTGTCATGTCGGTCCCTTTCTGGTTTAAACAGCTACCAAAGGAGGAGAGGTTTGCTAATACTTGTTGAGACTGTGTTGAATGCTTTGGACAGGTCTGGGAAAATTGAAGATGCTAGGTTTTCTGGTATTTCTGTTTTTATTAATGGTGTCAAAGTGTAGTAGGGCAGTAGAGGTGTTCTGGATGGGACAAAAAAACATGTTGAGTGAGAGAGAGGATTGTTTATGGTTGGGTCTTGCAATAATTGGGAATATTTGTGGCTTTTTAGAAAGGGTTCGTTTCTAGAAGTATTCTAGAGACCAACTTTTTTCCTTTCTGCAAACTTTCTACAAATATAAAAAATGTACACTATAAACTCCATTCCTTCTTGATGTCTAGGATAGGTTTTGCTAAGACCATTTTCCAGGGACTGCTAGACCCTCATCCTTCAACTTCCCAGTCTGAGCTGTGGTAATCTACCCATAGAGCTAAGGCTATTGCAATAGTTCTCCAGAAGAGCATAGCATAGTTGTGTAAGTAAACTTACCATAACAGTAGATGTTTGAATGATCACTGCTTCAGTAGTGGTTACCCTCCTCCACCTCCTTATTTTTTTTGCCAGGGTGAGTACCATTATTTTTGTTTTCCTAACATTGTCCACTCAACTTTAACTGGCTTAACTGTTGAGTGCGTGCAAGCCGCACTGTTAAGGATATAATAGCTGACCAGCTGCCAACGCTTGAGGGACCCTTCCACATGCCTAGACCAGTAAGTTCAAAACTTTTTTTCCCTGTTTGAAAGTACTGTTAAATTACATTTATGGGGCTGGAGGAAGTGTCTCATTTATGTATAAAAATAGACTCTAATACTTAGGTTTCACTGACTACTACGACCATACTTTCCTGGGATTTGGGCGTCTTTCTGCTTCACCATCGACCAGACCAATGTCTCTTCCCATACTTCCTGTGTCAGTTAGGCTTCTGTCTGTGCTGCTTCTCTAGGCATAATCCTGGAAAGCCCAGTTACTCAAGTTTTCAGTTATATTCAAACATGTTCACAGCTGTCAGTTTTGCATCTGGTCAGGTAGGGGCATATTCATGACGTGTGGAACCTAATGGTTTACATTCTAGTGATCTGAATCATTTTATTTGGCAACGCTGCTTTCTTCTAAATGCAATGCTAGCTGCTACCTTAAGCCCAAAAGCCTCAGACCGGTTTAAACATTTACTTTTCAGACAAGCATGCTGCATTGGTCCATTCCTAGCCCTTCAGCTTTTCTCACAAAAAGTGTTCCCAAGTTTCTATCTATGCTCTTGTTTTCATCAGCTAAATCAGTTAGTCATAGGCTATTAATTCTGCTTGCTTTGACATGATTGGACATATGCTGCCTGGCTTTCTGAATGGGCAAAGTAATTTTGTAGCCCTGTTTTGATCTTCGAAGTGTGGCTTAATCTGCGGACTTCCCATCTGGAGCAGTTTGAGGCCTTGCAGCACACTCCTGGAAATGCATCCAAGCCCATGGTATGGGAATAGAACCCACAGCCTTATGATCTTCCACCACCAAAGGCAAGTTATCTGAGTGACTTTACAGTGCACCAAGATCCAGCCTTTTTGGCAAGCTTCACCTGCACCTTCACTACCTTTTGTTAATTGCATAGCTACTCCAGTTTCAGTAAGGGCCAGGAGCCCTCTACTAGGATAGTCCAGGTGCCTACCTCTGCTAAGAAGCTTAGTACGAATAAAAGATAAAAAAGGGAATGGCAATTTTCTAGCAAGGACTGAATCAGTTTAAGTTCATAGGTAAGTACTAGGTTAATTCCCCTTGCAGGCCATTTTAAGCCTTGTCCGTTTTCCTTTTTGTGCTTGAATTAACCTATTCTATTTGGTTCAAGATTGGTCTTACCATCCCATGGCCAATAGTTATTATCCATAATGAGAATAACTGGGATCATAGCATAGACAATTTGAGAGAGCCGTGCATGGGGTAAAGCATTTAGGAGCTGCCTGTGTCCATTAATAGTATAGGGGGGAATCCTGGGTTACATTTTCTGTTGCCGAAGAAATTTAGATCCCTAGACAGAATTTCTGATGTTGTTTGACTTGCTGATATGCAATAAATCCATTATTGGATGCCTTGTATGCCAGACACATAATTATATATACCTACATGACAGGCTTACAGCTGTGGTTGCAGCACTTTCTGATATCTCCGACACAGGATCAAACTATTCCCCTTTTTAAGCTGTACCTTGCTACACTTCACTTTCATCAGAGCTTAAACTTGTCTTTGTCATCCTTGAAAGTTTGTGAAGTCTTTCTCAGAGGTATGTTTGGTTTCTGTTAAAGATACTGTCCCTCCAGAGGATTTGTATTTTGTGAATTGACTCCTTCCCCTTGAACCAGCGGTATGGAAGAGCTGAACTATGTTTGTTAAACTTAAATGACTATTAGTTCCTTTTACAACAAGTACCTTGAGTTACAAGCTTTGTGTTTTAAGCCTCTTAATTTCAACGAGGACAGAGTATGTCTGCAAACCAGACAGTCCTTGTACCTGAAGTAACCACTGAGGCATACCTGAATTAGTCTATTGATTTTATATTTTTTCGATAAATGTAACAAAAGAGAATTATTTGAACTGTATGGATTTCAATAGACAGCTTAAGATTGTATCTGACTAGAAATAATTTTTTTTTAAAGAAATACTTGACTTATTTTCAAAAATTACTGTTCCGATGGATGACTGGCTTCACTAAATTATATTAACTGCAATGAATGATTTTCTGTACATGCTGCTGTCTCTGCAAAGGCAATGGCTTCCTTTCATGCATATTTCTGAAGTGTGTGCTTATGTGATTTGTGCAGCAGCTGTGTGAGCTTTACTGAGGACTCCTGAAAGTGGGAAACTGGATAGCTAAGGCTTACTGGTACAGGTGAAGCCTGAGCTTTTAACAGTGTTGATGAGTTTCTGGTATAAAGTCATGACAACATTTCTATAGTGGTCCTTTCAAATGTCTGTTTTGTTATGTGGACTCTTACCCCTCCCAAAGCACTTACAGAACTGTGTTTCCATAATGGTTGGCTTTTGGGCTTGTTACCTCTTCAGCTAACAACAATGAGGAGAAAGGCTGTGTGGAAAAGTGAGTTGGAGAAGGCAGGAACCAGCAGAATAATTATGACTACCAGTGAGCAGAAGAAGGCCCAACCAAATAAAAATAAGAGAAGAAAAGAAAGGGGAGATTGCCTTTAAAATGGAAATTAAACCCATTTCTCAGAATGTTGATGAGAGATAAGAGGGAGAGGAGGAAGCTCACAAGGTGAAAAACTCCCTTGAGAAGCTACACAAAAACAGAACAAAAAGATACTTGCAACCTTGGGACACAATGGGAAGATATGAGTCGAAGAACAGTGCAACAAAACCACCAAAAAATGTTAAGCGGTCTGGGGCTGTTACGGAGACAGATTGATGACTTAGGTCTTTGTCTTGGAGTTTTTCTGAGGATGGTCCTGCTCTTGCT
This sequence comes from Protopterus annectens, assembly GCF_019279795.1. Lineage (NCBI taxonomy): Eukaryota > Metazoa > Chordata > Ceratodontiformes > Protopteridae > Protopterus > Protopterus annectens. The sequence continues at coordinate 465,725,126 of NC_056749.1, forward strand.
GATCTAACAATAAAAAAAAACTAAATTTTGCTTCTCTTTGAACTTGCTATTTGTCCCTTTGTGAAGGACACTTTTCTGGTCTCCTTTCATGGACCGCTGTGAACGTATACTGTGGGGTCTCTGGCTAAATCTTGTTTTTGTAGGGGGGGGTGTCCATTTATTTATCTACCTTGGTGTGATGTGGGATGAGTAAGAGGATTAGCACTTGGTTTGCACCCTGCTCGGCAATTACATTAAGGGATACTCTCACTCTAAATGGAGGGCAGAACTGTTGCCACTTGATATATATTACTGGCTGATACTGGAGGACAGCAGCCTGAGTTCAGTTCTAACAATACAAAAGGTTTTCAATTTAAGAAGGCTACAGTTGTAGTAGACGGTACAGACTGTGGGGATTGAACTGTGCGGTAGAACACTTTTGCGTTTGAATAGCTAGCTTGCAATAAATTTCAGTAAGCTTCTGACGCACAGTTTTAATTTCTTAGTTATTAATTTTTTAGTGACCTGAGTTGGCTGAATGTTTCACATTTGCAATTTTGTTTTGACAGCTCAGTGGTGTTGAAATTTCCAAGTTACTGAACCAAGTGCAGCAAACGAATAGAACCATATCTCCTAGTTTAATTTTGTAAGTAATTTATGCATATACAATTTGTGACTGATTCAGCTGTGTGCCTTTTTGAATTGTTAGTAACGGTGTGGATGTATGCAATTGAAAAAGTTTGAAAAAATTGAAAAATTTAAGCTGTAAATGCTGTTTTTATTTAAAAAGTGTGCTAATGCTTAAAACCACAGATTGTGTGTGTATTTTGGTCACACTAATTCTATTTTGTGGCAATTCTTGCAGCTAACATTTCCTTGCTTTCTTGCATTAATTCTTTGCAAAACTTTTTAGCAGTTTTCTTTTGACCACCTGTTAAGTGATGCCTACATTATCTGTTGCAAGAAATATTTTCTGCACAATTTTAGCTTTTTCATGCTGTTACTACTTGAAACTTGGCATTAGTTAACATTTAGCCAATTATTTTTTCTTTTACCTCTTTAAATAGAGGTGGTCATGTTTAATTATTTTTAGTATCAAGACTATGCAGTTAAATGTGAGTGCGATTTCAAGATTTTTCAGGATAACTGCATATTTTGCTTTCAATGTCTGGAAGAGTTGCACTGAATCATCTTCTACCTACAAAAGGGCTGAATAACTTCAATCTTGTTTGGTCAGAAAAGTTTGAATAGCATATTGGTAAAGCAGCATACTACATTGAGTTACCTTATCTTCTCACATAAGATTTTCATATTCCTAGTTTTAACAGAATAGTCCTCCGGTAGAGAGGGATGTGTAGCCACAAATTTACTTACCCTGGTCCTCTTGGGTAAAAGGAGTGCATCATGAGGGAGAGAATGGGCAAGACCTGAATGGTCATAAGACTTGATGGCCTTGGACATATCTTTGAAATTTAATGAAGTGCTGCTAGTGATGTAATGTCATCTATTTCATGCAACAAAATCTCTCTATACTACAGAGGGACAGCAGTTTTCCACACTGTTCAGTGACACCTAGAAACATGTTTATAATGTGTGTAGCTGTGTAATGCAAGCATAAAAAGCGGTCATATACTTTATTTCACTGAGGTTTGCATTTCCATAACCTTAAGATCTGATGTTAATCTTTGTTCATTCCTTACTGATGGGTTATCGGTTCCGTCCTTGGAACCCAGCTGGCCAATATCAAGCTCGCATCAGCCAAAGACTCTCGAGCCAAGGTCCTACCCAGAATGCTCTGCTCCATGTTACCTCAGATCTCATTTGCCGCATTGCTGTATAGCCGTGACAAGCCACTCTCTCAGCTAAGTGTCTAATTTTTTTGAAAGTTTTATACATTGTTCTTACTTTAAATATTTCCTCCCCTATTGTATACTTTAGACACTCTCCCCTTTAGTCTTTCCCTTTTTCCTTACCTCTGAGCTAATTCTTCATTACCATCGTTGGTAATCCTTCCTTTTCTGTTCTTACCTTTTGGGTAGCCTTTCTTCTTCCTTTTGGTTCTGTTCTCCACATCATTATGTCGGATAAGAAAAGTAGCATTAGTTTCAAGCAGCGCAAGGATTGCGGCCATAAGTTACTGCTTTCCGATGGCCATGACTTTTGTGTCTACTGTCTAAATGTTTCCCACCTGACTGTGGATCCCCATGTGGGATTTGTAAAAAATTTTTTCTACCAGGACTCTTAACGAGAGGAAGAATAAGTTAATTTTGAAAGGTCTTCTTAAGTCTCCTTTCTCTGAAGCTATTTCTGGGTCGGAGGGCTCACCCCTGTCCTGCTAAACCCCATAAGAGGCATTCTTCCTCTTCATAATCGAAGTCGCTCCCCTCTTCTCCCTCTGGAGATCGTAGGAAGTCTACTCACAAGAAGGTGAAAGTGATTACTACTTCGGCGCTGCCACCTGTGACCGTTTCGCTTCCAGGCTCTGCACCGTCCCAAATGATTCTTGCTCCAGCCAAGTCTTCCTTATCGATTAGCGGCACCGGAGTTCCCGGTGCAGACAACTACGGGTCCAACAGTTCCGTCGCAGCCTTTACTGGCACGATCCATGCAGGTACAGTCCCCTTCGGCACCGTTGGTACTATCTCCTTCGGCTCGGAGTATGACTTTTTTGTACTCCACAGCGCAGACTTTTTCAGCACCGACATGTTCTGTGCAGTCCTTCTCGGCACCGTCCTTTATTACCGGTGCAGGCACTTTCCTCGACTGCACCATACCAATCGGGGCAGACTTTTGCCTTTACGGTGCAGACACCTTCAACTACTATGGCGCTGACATAGGCGCAGACTACTTCCACACCGTTTTCTTCGGTGTAGACGTCATCTGTTCTGGGCTCTGCACCTATTGAATTGGCAAGGACCAAGTATTCTTCACTGGATCCTTTTGTTGGCAGTCAATATAGTCCTTTTCTAGAAAGGCCAGAATCGCCATCCACTTCCTCCATGAGGTCAACCAACAGTCTCTCTGAACAAGTGTTGTGGCTTGTTGACCAGTTGCTTGTGGCCAGAGGTCTCTCGCCTGTCTACGTCCACATTCTTCAAGATGCGTAATACCACATAAAAATGGACAAACTCTCAAGAAACCACCACTTCCGCATAGGAGCCAGTCACTACCAATTTCGAGCTCTGCACTTCGGTCTCTCTACAACCCCCAGAGTGCTCAGTCTTTGGAATTTATAGGGGTACTGTTGGACATGAGAAATTGCACAGCATCCCTTCCGTACCACAGGCTTCAGAGAATAAGGCAACAGATTCAAATGCTGCTCTGTCACCACAAATCCCCCACTCGATCTATAGTCCAACTCTTGGGGTCAATGGATGTCTCTATCACCATTGTTCCTCTAGCCAGATTCCACATGAGGCTCTTTCAGTGGCTACTTCTCGCTCAGTGGTACCCTCTACAGCAACCTTTGTCTTTTCAGATAAGTGTAACTCAGAGATGCAAGCAAGATTTACTCTGGTGGATGTCATGAAATCCCAAACAATGGTCTCGCCCCTTCGACCCTCATCAATCGATAGCCACGGTGACCACAGATGCCTCCCTGATGGGGTGGGGGGGACTAGGTCAGGGAAACTCGGTCCAAGGCACCAGGTCGGAGACTGATTCCCTTTTGCATATGTCCTGTAACTGAGGGCGGTGCTACTAGCGTTGCAAGCGTTTCATTCCATCCTTCCGTTAGGGACTGTTGTGATCCAGTCAAACATGTCTGTGATCTGGTACATCAACAAACAAGGGGGTACCGGATCTTGCCCATTATGCCGAGAGGCCTTGAGAATATGGCAGTGGGCGATGGCTTCCAACCGCTTTCCAATTGCAACGCTCATTCCGGGGAGCTCCAACGTGATAGCAGGCAAATTGAGCATGTGCATTCTGCAACCTCACGAGTGGTCCCTCAATCCTGTGATAGCGGCAAAAATCTTCAACCACTGGGGCCAGCCTTGCTGCAACCTATTTGCCTCCCCAACCAACTAAGTGCAGCAACTATTTTGCCCTAATCCCCCCCTGGGGATGGTCACAGAGAGACTCTCTAGTCCACGCTTGGCCCTCGGGTCTACTTTATGCTTGTCCTCCTCTTCCCCTCATCTCCCAATTTTGAAGAAAGCACGACAGTTGAAAAGCAAAAGTGATCCTCATTGCTCCATATTGGCCTTGACAAGTCTGGTTTCCCTTCCTCTGGCCTCACCTGCTAGATCAACCGTGGATCCTCAATCCATCCCCAACGTTGATCTCCCATCTACAGGGTCTGATTCACCCCAATCTAACAATCCTGAAACTGACAGCTTGGTTTCTCCACTCTGATTGCCAGGCATGCAAATCTCTTGTCCCCTGTGCGCAATATTCTTATTGCATCTCCTACGTCGTCCACCAGACTAATCTATCTTAACAGATGGAAAAGGTTCTGTCTATGGTCAGCGAATAAACAATTAGACACCTCGTCAGCCCCAGTTTCGGTGGTACTGGATTACTTGTCACATCTTTTCCACTCTTGAGGTGTCTGCCTGTACTGTTCATGTGCATTTAGCTGCCATCTCAAATTTCCACATTGGTTTTCAATATTCTTCACTTATATCATACAGACACTGTAAAATTTTCTTGAAAGGGGTTATCAACCTAAAACCTCCCTTTTTGGAGAACCAGTACAACCTTTTGATTTGACATTGGTTCTACAAGCTCTAACAGCTCCCCTCTTTGAACCTGCATCTTCATGTGATGTAAAATATCCTCTTGGAAAACTTAGTTTCTGCGCTCTTCAGAACTTATTATGCATCAGACCTCCCTATCTTATCTTCCATAAAGATAGGGTATCACTGAGAACAAATTCTTCCTTTTTACCAAAAGTGGTGTCAGAGCGGTCTATCAACCAATCTATTGATTTTTTCCAGTGTTCTTTCCTAACCATTCTAACAAGGGAGAGTATTGCCTGCAGTCCTTGGACGTTCATAGGCCAATACAGTTTTAGCTGGACAGAACAAAATCTACCCGTAAATCAGACCAGCTGTTTCTGGCTTTTTCTGGACCTAGACGAGGCCATCCTGTATCAAGTTACAATTTCTCAACCATGAAGCCAATGTATTACATTTATCTACAACAAAAACAGTCTCACCTTGCCTCATAGAGTGAAAGCTCATTCTACAAGATCTATGGCAACTTTTGCAGCTTTCCATGTTAAGGCTTTCCTCAATATTTGCTCAGCTGCAACTTGGGCCAAACATCATACCTTTATTCTTCATTACAAATTGGACTTGGCCTCTAGAGGTAGAGCTTCTTTTGGCTCCATGGTGCTCTGGAATTTCTTTCCATGAGAGCCACCCAGGGATACGGGTAGCTTGGGGACTCTGTCCCATCAGTAAGGAATGAATGAAGATCAACAACACAGATGGAACGTTATGGTAAGACGCAACTTTTTTGATCATATGACTCCCATTTTGCTCATTTGCCACATAATGTCTCACTTTTTGTTGAGAAGATTGAGTTTCACTGATGTTCGAAATGCACTGAACAGCAAGCCCAAAACGAAGGCAGATTTTCATGGTTAACAAAAACATTGTACGTGGTCCTTCACCCATCATCTTGTGCATTGCTTCTAAACCCCATCTTTTATTAGATGGGGTTTAGAAGCAATGCACAAGATGATAGGTGAAGGACCACGTACAATGTTTTTAAGTTTATTAGAATTCAGTTTGACGCAGATTTTCATGGTTCCCTGATGTAAGGGTCAGCAACAGTTTTATGATTTTTCTTG
>NC_056749.1:465750904-465789910 GCF_019279795.1 Protopterus annectens
CTAACCCTCTCCACCACAAAGCCATGTTATTTTTTTGCCTTACTATTGTGTTCATGCTTTTGTCCTTTTCAGTTGTTAGTGTGCAGGAATTTTTTTTCTTCTCTCTAATTCATAGAGTAATTCTGTTACCTTCTAATGCCTAAGAGTGATTCTTGTACTGATAAGAGGAACAACTGTAGAAAATGGAAATTTTTGTGGCATACTCTTTTGGCACTGTCCTAAAGATTATGCAGATGCCTGATCTCACCAAGTTAATCCCAGAGACAATCAGAAGGGCTAATTCTGTGGAGCAGTGCAGCACTTCTAATTAGCTGCTTGCTTCTCCTTTTCTAACACGTCATTGGCCATGGTCTCTGGGATAATTTCTCTGAAATCCACAAATGTAGAAAGTGACAGGAAGAGAAAATGTTAACTGATAGCATTGTGGCTAGTGCCATTGGTTTTCCTAGGTCTAGCAACATTGAACCTTATGATGCACTTTCACAGCCCCCTAGATTCAGAGTTAGGGTTTTGCTGCGGCCAGTGGTTAGACCTGTCCACAGGCCTCCAAACTTTCTACATCTAGCATGTCCTCCTGGCCCATTTTTAATGGAGATTTTGCTGGCTCTGAGGCCGATCTGATAGCTCATGCTGCTAGCATTGTTTATAAAGAGGGGCATCACTGTTTTGAGCTTAATTATTGGGGATGGTCTTCATGTTTCACTGTTGCAGTCCTTGCATTTCGGTAATCTGCTGGCATGTTGCCCTCAGTCGGCCTGATTAACAAAGTCTTGGGTCCTGCGTCGGTTGCTGTCCCTTTTTCATGACGTCAGGTCGTCAGGGTTATAAAACATGCATAAGACGCCATTACATCAGTCAGTCTTGCCGTGCTGCGGTGCCCAAAGCAGAAGCAGTTCAAGTGCCGGTCGACCGACTCCTGAAATTTTCGTTTTCGAGTTTCAAAACCGAAGTCTTCAACTTAAAGCTAAGTACCCCATTGGGGAAACTTTGTCTTGTTCCTTTTCAATGTCAGGTAAAGTTAATAATTGCATTACTTGTGGAAAGCAAATACCTCACACAGATTTTCATTCATACTGTATTCTTTGCCTAGGCTCTGGCCACGACGTACCTTGCTGTCTGTTTTGTGCTTTTATTTAATCGGCACACTATCTGTCGTCGGTACATTTTTGCCTCTAAGTATTTCGGTTCTCTGTTTAATTATCCAGAAATGTCGTAGGTTAGCCATCCGACTATTGGGATTCTGAAAAAACACAAAGATAAAGGCAGAGACAGGCCACCGAGGTCTAAAACTGCCGACAACGCTTCTCTTAAGTCAGTTGCTTGTTTGCCGGTACTCCAGTGAGGAGCTTTCGCCGCCCTCTGATACCCACTACTTCTGATTCGCAGGCCTCTACTGAGACCCATTCGGAGTCCGGTATGCCATGAGATGCTTCACCTATGGAACGCACGGATGTCTCTACCTTGGATGGGTCCGGAGCCGCTGTGCAGGCACTGGCTTCTGAGGGTGTATTCAGGCCTACAGTCTTGCATATTAAACGGACTCCACCTTCATTACGAAGGCCTAAATCTCGATCTATATCTAAAAAAACATATGCCCAGGCCACATGTTCAGGCCCCTATGCCTAAAAAAACAAGTGATCAAAATGGCTGAAGATCTAATTACTCTAATCAGTAGTAGTCAACCCCCCCCCCCCCCAAGAGGCCTAGGGCTGAGCTTGATTATGAATCTTCTGATCAGATTTCTGTTTCTTCTGACTCTTCTAATGACCTGGATTTGTCCATACCTACTTATGAGGATTCTGATGCAGAGGATTCCATTCCCTCTGCTTCCCCTCCTGAGGATTTTTCTTTTGGGGAAACTTTGCATACCTTAAGGGAGCATTTCCACTGAGAAAGTCAGGAATTTTCTGATCTCAAAAAAGAGGCTTGGGGATTTCCTTCTACCTCAGCATAGGCCTTTGGCTATACCTCCTGTACTTGACGTTGTTGATTATGTTTTTTCGGACTCCAGTATGGCCCCTGATTCCCTGCCTCCGGCTCCCCTGACAGATACTGCAGGGTTCCTGAGTCCCAAAGGTTCCTTTTCAAAAATCCTGTTGCAGATCCAGAAATCATTTCTCAGGGGCCCAAGGGCATTAAGGCTTCTACTGCTAAAAATCCTACCCCGTCTGATAGAGACTCCAGGGCGCTGGATAGATGGGGTAAGAAGGTTTAAACTTCTGCACCCTTGGCGATCAGGGCTTTAAACTGCCAATTTCATATGTTAAAATATCAACAGCATACCATTGGACTGCTTAAACGGAAAATGATGTTGATTCCTGACTCTGTGGAAAATAAAGATTTACAGGATTTGTTGCATTCTGCTGAGCAAGTTGGAATGCAATGTGGTTTTGATTCTTTACAGGCCTCCTGCAGGGCTGCTTTTACTGGGTCTGTGCTTAGAAGGCATGATTGGCTTAAGGAGCAATCTTTGCCTGATCATGTTGAGCAAAATTGTTGGATGCTCCTTTTAAATCAGGACCACCTGTTTGGCAATAAGGCTGAGGAAGTTCTAAAAAAGATGGAAGATGAAGCTAAATCTATGCAAACTGTTAAAGATTTCTTACAAGTGCAACCTCCAAGATTTAGTAGGCACTGGCCTACTAAGAATTGGTCTTTTCCAGCTCCTTCCAGATCATCTGAAGCCAAACCCAGACATACCAAAAGCACCAGGTTTCAGTCCCAGGGGAAATGGGGGGCCTCCACTTCCAAATCTGGAAATAAGACACCCCCTATGGTAAACAGTCTCAATGACTTTCTTTTAAAATTACCAAGCACTTGCCTTTTAGTCACCCCTGCAATGCAAAGAACTGGGAACTCATAACCCAAGACAAATGGGTTTTAAGTATAGTGTCCCAGGGATACCGATTTCATTTCCACACGTTGCCAGCACCAAACGGTTGGCCAGACCTGCCCCCAAATCAGTGGACAGAGGCTCAAAAACAAGTACTTTCCCTCTTAAACATGGGGGCTATTCAAACAGTACCAGAAGAGGAAAAGGGACAAGGTTTCTATTCCAGGCTTTTTCTGGTGCCTAGAAAAGACAAATCATGGCGTCCAATTCTGGACCTGCCTACTCTAAACACCTTTTTGGACATTCCAAAATTCAAGATGCTGACTCTTCACCAGTTACTTCCTATGCTAGGCAAAATGCCTGGTTGGCAACTCTAGATTTAAAAGAAGCATACCTGCACATCCCAATCAGGGAGTCTTGCAGAAGATACCTACGCTTCAAAGTAGGCTACTTGCATTATCAGTTCTCTGCACTGCCCTTTGGCTTGTCTACTGCACCCAGGGTATTCACAAAGTGCCTGTCTCCAGTTATTGCATTTTGCAGGCAAAGAAATATTCAAATATATGCCTGTCTCCAGTTATTGCATTTTGCAGGCAAAAAAATATTCAAATATATCCATACCTGGACGATTGTCTAATTCAGGCAGAAAACCAGGGCATACTTCTAAATCATCTGGCGTTTGTAAAGGGTTCTAACTGATCTGGGGTACACCATAAACGAAAAGACATCACAACTGTTACCCTCTCAACAGATTACATTCCTGGGTGCAAGCTTGAATACAACTGCCCAGATGGCTTTCCTCACACCAGAGAAGCAAATTAAATTGGTAACTTACTTCAAACAAGTGGCCACAAAATACCTGATATCTGCAAGACAAATACTGCAAGCCTTGGTGCATGGCTTCCTGCATTCTTCAAATTCCATATGCAAGACTGCATATGAGGTAACTACAGTGGTATTTAAAAAGTCTATGGAGTCAACATTGTCACAGCCTGGAAACTGATTCCTATCATACCTTGCCTATGCCTGGAATTCCTATGGTGGGCAGAGGCCTGCCACCAAAACAAGGGACTGCCATTCACACTACCCCTTGCCGCCCAAACCCTAACTACTGATGCCTCAGACTATGCATGGGGGGGGGGGCTCACATGGCAGGAAAGTGCATTCATGGCAAATGGAACCAAAATCAAATGCACCTACATATCAATCAAAAAGAAATGTTAGCTGTACAGAATGCTCTGACGGCCTTCAAGGACAACATTTTTCCAGGACAACTAATGGTAAAGACAGACAACACCATGGTTATGTGGTACATTAACAAACAGGGGTACACATTCTTACCCCCTCTGCAGACTAGCCATGGCATTGTGGAACACAGCTTTGAGCTACCAAGTGCACCTTCAAGCTCCGTTCCTGCCAGGAAAATTGAATACATTGGCAGATGGACTAAGCAGAAATCTCATGGACCCACATGAGTGGAAACTGGAACCATGGATTTTCAACATGTTGACAAGCAAATGGGGGAGCCCAGACCTAGATCTACCCCCCCCCCGAACTACCAGTTGGACAAGTTTTGCACAAGGACTCCCCACAAAGAAGCCTGGAAAGTGGATGCTCTGTCCTTCAGCTGGAAAACCCTATCAGTCTACGCCTTTCCCCCCTCTGCCTCTGCTCTCCAAAGTTCTGCTAAAAGTCAAACAGGACAAACCAAGAATGATTTTGATTGCTCCAGACTGGCCACTCCAACACTGGTACCCACACCTGCGCAGTGTGTCACAAATATCTCCATGGCACCTGCCTCACACCTCTTCCTTGCTGTCTCAGCAGGTTAACCAAATTCTGCACCCTCCGCTTCCAACATTGACCCTTGCGGCTGGCTAATAACTTAAATTCACCCTTCTCATCCCTCAGCAAACCTGTGATGGATGTCATCTTGGAGGCAAGAAGACCTAGTACTAGAAAATCTTATGCTGACAAATGGAAAAGATTCTGTTCCTGGAACCAATCTTTAGGGATGAGCACAGCAGCACCCAGTTTACCTCAGATTTTACAATACTTAACCGAGATGCTTCACAAGGGCCTGTCTTTTTTTTTTTTTTTTTCCTCTTATTAAAATCCACACTTCAGCTGTTTCAGCTCACTATAACACAGAACCACTGCTCTTCTCTCATCCCCTGCTCAAGCAGCATCTCAGAGGGGCAAAGAACTTGAGACCACCCAGGAGAGCTCCTACCCCTGCCTGGGACCTTAACTTTGTTTTGGAAAAGCTCACTCTCTACCTCCTTTCGAGCCGGCTGCTACTGCAGACTTAAAATTACTTTCTTGGAAAACCGCCTTCCTTTTAGCAATCACTTCAGCTAGAAGGATATCTGAATTACATGCCCTTATGGCAGTGGAGCCTTTCATCATCTTTCATTCAGACAAGGTATCTCTCAGGACAAATCCATCCTTCATGCCCAAGGTGATTTCCAGTGTGGCTCTTAATCGGTCCATTCATTTGCCAACCTTCTTTCCCAATCCACAGAACAAAGGGGAACGGATTCTGCATTCCTTGGATGTGCACAGACAACTTGGATTCTACTTGGACAGGACTAAATCTCGAAGAAAATCTGACCAATTGCTGGTAGCAGAGGGTAAGGCTATTTCAAAATGAACCATTTCTACATGGATAAGCCACTGCATTCATTTCTGCTATTATAAGCACCATGGAAAACCTATCCCCCAGGGGATCAGATCTCACTCCGCCATGGCTACACCTACTTCTGCAGCCTTTCTCAGAGGTGTTTCTATGAGGGATATTCTAGAAGCTGCTACTTGGAGTCCTGTACATACTTTCACAAAGCATGATAATTTACCAATTTTCTCTACATCCAGAGCTGGCTTTGCCACTGCTGTCTTGCAGGGCCTTCTAGCTGTCCCTTATAGCTGTCTCTAATGCTGTATAAACTCCTCCTCCCAACCATAGCTTTGGAAATCTACCCAAATGTAATGACTGCAACAGTGAAACATAAAGAACATAGTACAGTTGTGTACACTTACCATAAATGTAGATGTTAGAGTGTATTCACTGTTGCAGTCCTGGTTACCCTCCCTCTAGCCCCCTACTTTTCTCTGGCGCTACCTCTACTTTCTTTTACTATGCTTAAAAGCCTTTTTGGTGTATTTGCTTTTGGTTGGAGGCATATTTTTGTGTGTTTAGTTTTATTTGCTCCCCATTAGGGGGGCACCTGACATCTGGGGCAAGAAAAACTGATTGTAATAGCGTTGGATGCATGTTTTATATCCCTGACGACTTGACATCATGGAAAAAGAGACAGCAACCAAAGCAGGACCCAAGACTTTGTTAATCAGGCCGACTGAGGGCAAACTGCCAGCAGATTACCCAAATGTAATGACTGCAACAGTGAATCTAACATCTACATTTATGGTAAGTGTACACAACTGTACTTTCTGGAGCCCAAATGGAGGACTTGGTCACGTATCTGCTAGTGTACTAAAGCCCTCAAGGTGGATCGACTTGAGAAACTTACCCATAAAGCACTAAAAACCAAATGGGTATCTTCTGTGTGATTCCTTCTTTCTCAAAGTACTTGCCGCCCCCCCCCTCCACCAGCAGCACCAAAAGATTGTGTATCATTGGGTTTCACCCCTGCTAAAGGAGCTCTTTAAGCAGGGGCCTTTGGGAGCACCTGGGTAAAAGGTACTGCAAGACTGTTTAAACTGTTTTGGTACCATGATCTAGCACGTGGACACTTGTTCTGTACTTCTCGAGGCTAAAGTTTCTAGATATTCCAGAATTCAAAATTTTGACTACTCTTCAGTGTCTTCTACAATTGTACGTCCTCAGGCATTTTTTAGATCCAAAGTGCCTAGAAATGTCCATCTTCATATTCCCACTGCCAGGACCCACAAATAATTTCTAAAGTTCCAAGCAAAGGAAATCCTTGCCTTTTGTTTTGTTTGCTGCTCATGGGGGCTTTTCAAAATACCTGGCTCTAGTAATCCTTTGAGGGACAGAGGGCATTCAAATTTACCCCTCTCTGGATAATCACTTGAGTTTGATTGTTTCCATGCAGGACATTCAGCTGATCTTGGAGATTCTCTTCATTAGATCACTGTTGCAGTAGCCATTGTAATATGCACAGTATTCCTGCCAAGGATATTGTAAATCTGTCAAGTCTGAAAAGCTTCAAGCTGCTTCATACACTGTACAATTGCCCATGGTTTGAGAGGACTTGCTAGTATAAGAGGGATGGACACAGGTGCCAATATTCAGAATTGTATATATATTTTACAATTCATGCAGATTTTTATTTTTGGCCTGGTTGAAGAACATTGTGTTGGGCCGTGCCATGCTTTTTTTCTTTTACATGTAAAACAGTCAGTAGTAGTTTTAATCCTCAGAATATTTCTAGAAAAAGTTTCTGAGAGATGTGGGGTGAAGGACCACATTGCCCAGTTCCTTAGCAGTAGACTTCCCTCATCAGCCTAAGAAAAAAAGTCAACATGGGCTACTCTTGGAAGACTTAAATTACCCCTAGGAATCCTACATGGCCTCACGTCTGCATGCACAGACACTACTGGACTTTCACACTTGACCAAATGGTGAAAATACCCACTAGTGGCTCCAGTACACAGGACCTTGTACTCACAAATTTGGGAAAATGCTGCACCTCCCCTAGTGTCTCATCCTTCTTGGTAAGGTCTGACCGTAAAGCTATTTCCTTATCTACTGCAACCCCAGTAATCATTAGGAACTCCTTCCAAGGCAATGTACCTTTAATTACGTGATGGTTGTCATTCAGGGTCCCTTCAAATCCCGAGAACACAGTAGCCTCTGCTTAATTGCTCTCAAACTCGGCACAGCCTTGTCAGTAGCTGTACTGGCACTGCTGTACATATCGGAAGTAAGCCCAGAACTTGCCGGAGAAACAATACAACATGATGGCATCCAAAAATAAACAGGACATACAACAAAGGGAAAAACAATTATCGCATAAATCAGGGAGGGTAATTCCCATAAAAAGAAACACCCCCCCCTTTCTTCCTCAAATTTAAGAGATGGCCATCCTAAATGCCCTGAAATCACTACTTCATCTCAAGAGTCCAGGACCTCTTCTGATAACAGGCAAAACCACTGATGTAGCACATCAGCTTGGAGGAACAAGATCCACCCCTTTTGCAGACTAGCCATGATTTCTTGAGAAATTGCAAGGCAATTTATATTCTGTCAGAGCTGAATACAGTAGCAGACTTTGAGAAAATCAGGATAGACCTTCTTACTGCAGATTATTTAATCATTTGAGAACTCCTGAAGTAGATTTGTTTTGCCTCCTGTCTGAACAGACAAAACCGTTCTGCTCCAGAACCCTTTGCAAAAATGACCTGGAAAACTAATGCGTTCTTATCCATACGGCCATGGACAGTTGTCAAAAACATCTGTGAGTGGAATTGCTCACACAGGACATCTAATTCAAAATCTCAGATTATGTGGACGATAGGCTTTGATCCCTTGTGGGTACCTTTTTTCTGAGAATATTTGAGTGTTGAAGGAAGCAAGAAAGTGTGTAATTAGAAAGTTTTCTCCAAGAACCCCCCCCCCCCCTGTTTGGTGAAAATAGTGAACAGGACTCATCCCATAGAGGGTACCACTGGTTCTCTAGTACTCATGTGAATTGCTTAAGCCTAGTAATAAGGAACACTTCTCTGCTAGTTCAGCTTGTCTGTTAATGGATCCAACTTGAACTGTTTTTCCCCACTTCTGGTCCTTAAGGAAAGGAATGATGCCTTCTTTGAGACTTGTATCTCCTTTTAAACCTTCTTATTTGAAGTTTCTTACTTGGGGAAAACTGCCATGCTCATGGCTGTGATTTGTTTGGATATCTGAATTAGTCCCTGATATCTACTTGTCCTTTTTTAAACTTTCAGGAGGCGAGATTCAGAACAATCCCTTCCTTTATGCCAGAGTCCTCTCAGAATTTACTGTTAACCAAATTATCCAACTCTCTGTATTCCGTACTGATCCTAATAACAATGGCGGCTGTATTTTCCATACCCTGGATTCCATACACAACCAAGATATTGGGACAAAAGTAAAGATTTTCAGAAAATCTAACCAAATGTGTGCTTTATGATATTTTGAAGAATAGTCTGTCTGTAAACAATCCATTTTTAGATGGCTGTCACTTGCTCTTCGGTTCTGGTGCTCTAACCATGGCGAAAAATTCATTTCAGAATGTCAAGGTTCATTCCACCAGAGCAGTGGTCACTGAGGCTTTTATGAAAGTGGACTATTGATCTAGTTTAAAAGAAGTTACTTTGTTCCCTTTTCACAGCTTCACTAAACACTACACATTGGATTTTGTTTTCATAGCCAGAGCAGACTTAACCAGACCAAAGAGGTACTTCAAAGAATCTAAACTCTAATCGTTTTCCATCTGCCTTTTCTTCCTGACATTTGGTATTTGTTCCATATTATAATGGCTAATGCAACAGCGATCTAATAAAGAACGTAGTATGGGTGTGTAAGTTTAATTGCCATAATTATAGGTATGCAAATGGATCACTGTTGCAACACTAGCACACATCCTCCACCCCCTTTACTTTCAACCCCTAGGTGTGATGATATATCCTTGCCTGTTTGCTCTTAACAGAATCTCATTAAGCTTTAGGCTACAGCCTTTTTGTTTAGGGCAACAAAGTTGAGTCTTGGTGCATCCCAAAATCTCTCTTATAGTAGCACATCCTTTTTCTTGCTAAGACCTGATGTACAGTGTTTAAGGAAGGAGCTTGTAGCTTTGTGCCTGCCGGATGTATGAAATCCTTGGCAGGATATGTCCCATTATTGTAATGTCTGCTGTGACCGTGATCTGTTTTGAATATCTACAGTTATGGTAAGTTATCTTACACAGTTTTACTTTAACCCTGGCGTGCTTTTAGAAACTAGAACTTGTTCTCCATCTCTCAAAGTTGAGCTTGGTCCAGCTAATGAAAGTGCTTCTGCGGACTTTGTTGGACACAGAACAGCAAAGGGCCATTATCCTAGTTTCCTCTCCTGGGTCTCTACACATTTCTCTCCCATGTTGCCCATACATTCAGACAGGCATAAATTAGTATTCTGGGTTACATGACATCATGCATCTTTGAACTGGAAAACATGGTATCAGCATTCCCACCCACAAGAATCCCTTCTTCCTTTCCTCCCATGCTAAAAGTGTAAACTTGTCATGGTAAATGCAGATACTGCTCAGTTTAACAGGGCCCTTCAGACTAGCCAGGAGGACATGGATATTCACTACATACTCCTCAGATCTAGCAGGGAGGGTGGGGGGTGCACACAGGGGTCTTTGGAAGTCTAGGGCACTGAGACAGAAGCATGAGAAAGAAGCGTAAATGTGAAAGAAATGAAGACGGTCATCCTAGCATTGAAAACGTCAAAACAGATTTGAGCATTCTGTACTCCCATTGATAAATGTAACTATAATGCAGCATATCAACAAGTGGGGGAACCCACTCTTGCATCCACTATATACTGGTTGTGCAAGCATTGGAGACCATCTAGGTGTTGGGCCTGACCATTGAAATGGATACTTGAATTTAACAAGGAAAGGGTTCCAGGGAGGATGTAAAGCAGAATACCAGGGACAGAGGAAAAGGACCTCTACTGATGGAGGGGCTTTTGTAGTGGTGGAGGAAAAGGGCGGTCCTGGAATAGTTGTGGCAGTAAGAGGGTTAATGGCAGAAAAGCAAAGTTGTATGCATGAATGTCTGTTACCCCCCCCCCCCCCCCATGACTATTTAAGATTAGGAGAATTTTGTGTCGTAAGCTTTCAGCAAGGTATTTTATGTATGGATGGTGACAGAAATTTGGTTTGTAATAGTGAGGATATATTGGGAGAATGAGAAGGGAGACTGAGAGAATACACTGAATTATTTGGTATGGGGGATGTCTGTCTCTTTTAATAATAAGAGTTTAGGGGGATTCTTCTATTCCAAGATGCACTAAATGAGCTAGGCTAGATATTAACTGTATATCACTGGAGCATATTATTTTGATTGAAGGTATTGAGATGTACCCAATAATTGTATACGATCATGCCCTTATATTGACTAAGGAAACTATGCAAGGTAGTGAAGTTAGAGACATTGGTGTTCCCATATGTCTGTTGAGACAAATTCAGAGAATGAGTAATTTCAGAATTATTGGGGAAGATGGAAATTGTTCCCAAAGGGTTAGATAGTGCTTTGGGATAAGAGGAAAATGGATTACTAAAATGCAGTGGAATCGAGGGGGGAGTTGGGGGAGAAAAGCAATAAGAACTCAATTATTGGCAAAAGTTATCCTGGCTCCATGGCATATCAGAAGGATTCCCAACTACTAGCATCCCTTGCAGTGGAGAAGCCAGGCAGGGTGGGGGAGGAGTAAATGTGGCATGGTCTACTACTTGCACCCCCCCCCCCCACACTGGGTATGGGAGGGAGGGGTCGTGTGTATTCAGGGCCACACTAGATGATAAATTCCTGGTGGAGACAGGACACTTGACCACTTGTGTCTTGGGGATGATGCAGGAATGCGTGTGTGGGGGTGAATGCCCCTTGTGGAAATGAGGATTTCCGCTGCTGCCATTCTGTTGCACACCCCTCTTCTCTACTTGATGGGTACATGCGTTGGGGACTGGGAAAACCTCTAACTAACAATCACTGACTGAATGATGGTCTGTCCTTGCTGACCTTTGTTTAGTTAAGAGGGAATTAATGGGCTGATTGGCTATGGAGAGAACTGATTATCAGTATACAGCTGGGGCAATGAGTGCAACAAAAATGAATGAATGAATAAAAAGGGGGTGGTTGCCAAAAAGTAAAATTGCTGCAGAAATATAAAATGGTGGGGGGAGGTAATCTCTCAGCAAGAAGAGTAGTTGCACAGGGCGAAGGGAAAATAAGTGATCAGTTGGACAATATTCATGAGTTTAGTAAGATTGCCATTAACAGATTTATTTTTGACAATATCCCCAGAGCACAGAGACTTTTAGCATAATAAGTTAGGCCACAGGAGGTAGAAAGGAGTGCTAGCAAAACACTGAGCCCATATGACAAGTAATGAGTAGAGACTTGGAGGAGGTAAAAATTTGAGCAAACATTTTAAGAAAATGTTATGTAGTGCAGAAGAATAGGGATAAAGTGCAATTGGAGGTATCTGTGAAGGCTTCAGATGTGCCAATCCTAGAGGAGGGGTAGGCTTGACTATTAATAAATGGTAATGTGTAGTTAAGCAACAGGGATTCTGACAGAAATGGATGGGATCTCTGTAGAAATGTGGAAATTCAAGAAGAAATGAGTAAACTTTGAAAGGTGCTGTTCAGTTCACCGGAAGGGGATGGGAAGTACTGGTATCCTAAAAGAAAGGAAGGATCCCTGCATAATGCAGACCAGTAATGACGGACTGATCTGATTGTCTGTATTCGCGAAAAGAAAAATATTTCCAAAATACTGATCCATGTGCTTTTCTGAAAGGGAAGAATTTTATAATAGAATCTCGATGAGTCGGAGGGCATTGGAAGAAATATCACTATTGCTGGATAGTTTTGATACAGCAAAAGCATTTAACAGGTTCTACTGAAATTTTGATTAGGATAGTGGGAGCATGTGCACCTCAATAATAGCGGAGTAAAATATATGAAGGATCAGAGGCAAGACAATCTGACACAGACCCCATCTATCCCACCTTAAAACAGAAGCCTCTCTGCTCGTAGTTGCCCAGGCACGTGTGCTTTGGTCATCTACCTTCTTCAATAGAACTGTTTGGAGAAGAGAGTAGATCTGATATTATTTGTTCCTCAACTGTTGGGTTCAGATCCAACCCTCTGATTGGACTCTGCCACTTCTTCTAGCTCTTGGAACAGAAACTCTCGAGTGCCTCCTTTATGTATAATGCCCTAGTGACCTTATATTTATATCTTTTACTTTATAGCACTTCCTCCAAAGTATTGGAGCAAGGAAGTACCAGTTGATGCCATGGTTGTAGTAGCAGCAGCCATGAAGAAGGAACTAGTGGAATAAAGGTTCTCTGTCCACCCCCACCCTGGCAGGAAGTCTAGGGCGCTGGACAGCTTTGAGAAGCATGTCAAAGCTTCTGCGACTTTTGCCCTTCAGTTGCTGAATTATTTGGCATACTTCACAAGACTCCAAAGGAATTTGATTAAAGGTGAAAGTCCTTATATAAACATACATAGTACTAATACATTTTTAAGTTTGTAATACTGGAAAAATATTAGAATATAAGGGGAAGCGACGTTATTAATTTAACAGAAAGATGTGAAAATAAATGGATCCTGATATTCTGGGCATTTAGTTTGGTCTATATTAGTAGTTTGAACGCACAATTGTCCGAACTCCGTAACATCGAACTGGGAAGTTCAAAATGTCAAAATAGCAAAGCCGCGGAACACCAATTTTTTCCCAGGGAAAAAAATCGGTGGGCCGTTTCCACGGCTTTGCTATTTCCTCCACTGTGGTGTGATCTCGGAGTTGGTATATTTTAAGTAGGTTGGGTGTGCGGGGCACAGCCCCCCACGTTGAAGTATACATGTGTTTTTTGGTTTTGTACCAGAACAGCAAATTTTTTTTTCACCCCCTGGGGAAAAATCGCTGTTCTGTGAGTTCGAAATTATTGCATTTTGAACTTCAGGTTTAACATTTACATAGTCTAACTTATTGCAGTTCGACTATGTGATGTAGACCCCATTTAGTTCACCTGGTTTAAATGAAGTATTTACTTTAAAGCCGGAATTAAGAAACCTGCAGAGACGTGTATCTGTTTTTGCCTGGTTATTTGGTGCTATTTTTAAAGGTTAATTGTCATTAATTGAATAAGTGTTTAAATGTGTGTCTATATAGGCAATTGCTTTTAGTACCACTTGTTTTTCAAGCCTGAGGAAGTAGCATTGACTGTGAAAGTCCTTGTGGTGTTCTTGCGAATAAACAGTGTTTATTTTATTCTCTTCGTGGTTCTGGATTATTTTCACTATTTTATTACTCATTGGATTTGATTAAAGAACTTAAATCCCTCGCTGGAACCATATCCTCTAAGGCAGAGAGTACTGTTGCCACACAGCTGGCTACACGTCAGTCCATTTCAAACTCATCCATGAAGATTATCTCATGCAGATAAAGGTGCCTCACCGGCGGTGGGTTCAGGCATCTCCATAAGGGGACATGAGTGGGTGTGATTGTGTGACTTTGCTGAACCATTCAAATTTTCCTTCAGCAGTGCTCCCTGTGACAGAAGTTCCCTATTTGGCCCCAAAGTAAAACGCACACTTTATAGATGTGAGCAGGAAGGAAAAACCCTGTTTGCTGTGGGCATGTCTTTCATCCCCTCAACTGACCTTTTCTAGGAACCAACAAGGCGGACAGAAAATGTGTTTAAAAAAATCTTGGGGTCCTTTCTAGAATCTGTGGATACTGTTCTTCCAGGGGCAGAGAGGAGAACTCTAATGGTAGACACCATCCCTGAAGCAGAATTAGTCTGCATAACCAGGGATCTGGAGATACTGACTCTGACAGATCTATCAGTGCTCCTGAAAGGAGGCCCAACTGTCCAAATTTGGAGGTTGTCAGGGGTCGTGTATCCCCACAAGAGAGATCCTGGCTAGATCTGGCTAGAAATTACAAAAGACCATGGGTGAGGGGGATAATATCCAGATGTTATAGAATACAGTTTTATCATTCACCCTCATGGGTAGTAAACAAACTCCCTGATGATCAACCCAGTCAGAGGAAAGCAATGGCACTAGAAATTAATGAGTTTCTAGGAAAAATCCAAGACGTCCCCCCAGACCAGAAAGTGTGTGGAACTTACTCAAGTTTCTTTAGTGCCACAAAAAAACAGGGGACTGGAGACCAATTTTAGATCTCAACAGTCTGAATCAGTCGGTTCAGTACACAGTTATGGATGGTCACAGTTAAGGTCATTCTGCCATTTCTGCACAAGGACAACTGTATGTGCTCAGTAATATGCACCCTGAAGATATGTCATGCAAGGATTCTAGGTGTTACCATATCTAGATGACTGGCTCATAACTATTGCAACCAGGCGTCCTCTGATTCTAGCTCGAGACTGCATGCTCTATTTATCAGCCACAACAAATGTTAGCTCGAACCAACACAGATATTGGAATTCATCAGTGCCTTGCTCTCAAGATGGTCACTCAAACAGCCTCTCTTACTCTGTCAAAAGTTCAAGCTATTAATTTCCAGGTCAGAAAGATCATTCAAAGTTCTTCTTTCAGCTCGACTTACATGCATCCCAAAGCTTGAAGATAAGCGGCAGTCATTCTGGTACTATTGGCAAGGTGCCATATTAGGATTCTTAAGGAGACATTGGTAGCTCAGTGGTCCATTCTCTGCCAACCAAAATCCAGTTGGATCAAAATAATTTTTTGTAAGCCTGTGATAAGTTGTCAGTCTCGCCTTCATTCTTGCTGGATGGGTTCCGAGCCGATCCTCGGCTCCGACTCGGCACTTGCTAAGATCGAGAATCACTTTTGCCAGCTCGGGGCAGCCCTATATCCCATGATGCAAGGCGGTGATTACCCAGATCTCGTTTGCCGCTTCGCTCATGAGGTCACCTTTTTTTACCAGTTCCTGGTAAGTGAATTTTTTTAAGAGATTTAGCTAGCCCAGTATCTAAATTTTTTCCCTTTCATAGTTGATTAGTTCCTCGATTCACTTAGACCCTATTCCCGTTAGTTTTTTCGATCCCTTATCTTTTTGTCTGTTAGTCAGGCCTTAGGCCTTACCCTCCCAAACTTTTTCCTGTCAGGATTTTTGTTGGGTGTGTCTGTGTTTTTGTTTTAGTGTTTTTAAGGACTGAGTGTGTGTGTGTTTGTGTTCAGAACTCAGTCATGTCTAAAGACACTAGGGTCTCTGGTTTTAAGAAGTGTGACTCGTGCTGTCAGAAGATGTCTGTTTGCCATGGTTTCAGCCCTAGAGTCCTGCAGGAGTGAAAAAATAAGCTCATTTTAAGGGGCTTATTGAAGCCTGAGGGTCCCCCGACTCAATCTTCGGGGAAACCCTCCAAGCCTACCAGACCGTCGGCTCTAGTGTCTGAGTCGTCTCCTGGGGCTTCGAAGTCTGTTCGAGCATCGGCTCCGGCCGGAGCCGATGATTCTCGAACACATGTTTCTACTGTTTCCTCTGCTCCAGCCGGAGCCGAGGTAGACATCGCTGAGTCGGCTTCGATAAAGTTATCGGAACCGACTTCCCGGAAGAGGTCAAGGTCACCATCTATCGGCTCCGTTCATTCGGCTCCAGCATCGCCATTGTTGTCTGAACGGAGCCATAGATCTCACTCCTTTAGGTCGTCGAGACTGTCTGATCATGACCTTCAGAGGGTGGTGAGTCGACTTCTCAAGTCCGAGGCACTGGCCCAAATGCTTCAGAGCCCGACTCAACAGTCGATGGCTAATCCTGTCACTCAGAATGTTCCTCCTCTGACTCCTTTGAGTTCGGAGCCGGGGCGGCTCGGACCCGAGACTGTGGCTGCGTCGGAACAGATACCTTTGTCTTCGGTACCGTCGTCTGCTCCGATGTCTTCTCTGGAGGAATCTCGGCACCGGACTTCCCTCGTCGGCTCCGAGGGGGCGAGTGGCATCGGACCCTTGTCCGACCCCGCTCTCCCTCTCGGTGCTTCGGCTCTGGTGAGTTCGGCTCTGACATCTACCTCGGAGCCATTACTGTCGGTGCCGGGGGAGGTTTTCAGCTTTTCAGAGCGGAGACCTCTGGCTCTGCCTGACAGGGGTGCCTTCGAGGTCATGAGGAGCGTGTTAGAACCTGGTTCAACCCCACAGTCTACTCCATCTGCCCCTCCCTCCACGGTGCCTGCGGTGATTTCTTCTCACCCCCTCATCCCGGATCGTAGAGCCAGCTCCTCAAGTTTCCCCAGTGGGGATCTCCTCCTTTTCCGAGGCCTCTCCTGACCCAGTAGGAGAGCCCCCTAGGAAGAGGCAGTGCAAGAGGAAGCACATTGACTCCCCTGAGTCTGTCACCTCTGACACTGATTTAGAGGATTCTGAAGGTTCCCCTCGTTCCCCCTCTGAAGATGTCTCCTTTGCAGACATCCTCGAAATTTTAAAACAGAGGGGGAATTGGCCAGCCCTTAACCCATCAGAGGATGAATCAGTGTATCTTGAGGCGTTTGGCTCTCGCCCTTCCACCTCCTGGGTGTCCCCTCCCTTTGACCCCCTCATGCAAGTGGTGGCAAGGAAGGCCTGGACGGCTCCTGACTCAGTGGAACCCACCCCCAGGAGACCATCAAAATTTATCACTGCCCCCAAGGACAAAGAATTCTTGACCAAAGGCGTCTCTGTTGATGCTATGGTGGTGGCTGCGGCCACCAAGAAGGAGCTAGCTGATCCTTCAGTGCCTGTTCATCCTCCTAACAAGGAGTCTAGGACTATGGACAGGTACGGGAAGCGGATGTTCTCGTCAGCGACCTTTTCTATGCACTCACTGAATTACCTGTGTCATTTCACTCGTCTTCAGAGGGATTTGCTCAAGGAAGCGAGTGAAATGTTAAAGGATCCAACAGCTGCGGGTTTTCCGGATAGGATGAACTCACAGCTGGCGACCCTTAACTCGATAGTTAGCTCCTCCATGCGCCTCCTTTCATATGCGACGGATGGAGCGAGTAGAGCGATAGGTACAGGCGTGGCCTTACGTCGGCACGCCTGGATGCAGCTATGTAACTTTGCAGACCCTTTCAAGGCGTCCTTCACTAGCTCCCCTTTTGATGGATCATCCCTCTTTGGTCCTCAAGTGAAGGAAACCCTGACTAGGTGCGAGACTGAAGGCAAGACTCTCTGCCGTGGGAGTCTGTTTTTCTACTCCTTCTAGGCCTTACCCCAAAGGCCAGAAGGGGGGAAAGATGTGGTTCCGCAAGCAACCACAGGGAGTTTTGCCTGATGCACAGAGTCGATTCCCCTCTAGAGGCAGAGGGGGGAACAGTAATAGTAGACGCCGTCCTAAAGGCAGAGGGGGCCCGCAGAATCAGGGCAGTCGAGAATCCTTCTCTGACAACCCCTTTCAGCATCCCTGAGGTGTTGCCCGACTGTCCACCTTCGGAGGCAGTCGGGGGAAGATTGTCTGTATCCAAAAGCCTGGCTTTCCCTCACTCAAGACAAATGGGTACAGTCTATAATTTCCGAAGGCTACAGAATCCCTTTCTTTCGCATTCCAAAGCAGTCCGGAAAATCCCTTCCAGACGTTCCATCCAGTCAAAGGGAGCAAGCCGCACTAGAAATTTCAAAGCTGCTGGCAAAAAGAGCCATTCAACCAGTTCCAGCAGACCAACAAGGATCCGGAATCTACTCCAAATTATTTTTGGTTCCAAAGAAAACAGGGGACTGGAGACCCATTTTGGATCTCAGCAACTTGAACAAGTTTGTCAAGAAAACAAAATTTCGGATGGTCACGCTGCAGTCCATTCTGCCCCTTTTGGGGCGGGACAACTGGATGTGCTCTCTAGATCTCCAGGATGCATACTATCACATCAGAATGAGCCGACGCTCCAGGAGATTCCTCCGCTTCAGGCTAGGAACCAGTCATTTCCAATTCAGGGCCCTGCCCTTTGGACTCACTACAGCCCCCCCGAGTGTTTACCAAATGCATGGCAGTGGTCGCCTCTCATCTGAGACGACAAGGATTCCAAGTGTTTCCGTATTTAGATGACTGGCTCCTTACAGCCCCCACCAAGCATCTTCTGCTTCTTTCCAGAGACTACACCTTACACACATGTCAAACACTAGGCATTTCAATAAATTACGAAAAGTCTGTCTTGTCGCCTTGTCGTGTTATTACCTTCATAGGCGCAAATCTAGACACAGTCAACATGTCAGCCAGACTCACAGAGCAGAGAGTAGCAGACATACACAGACAAGTCTCTCTTGTCTTGCAGAGCAACAAGATCAAAGTCAGACTGATCCTGAAGGTCTTGGGGATAATGGCAGCGGCTATCCATCTCCTCCCTTTAGCCCGATTCCACATGAGAATCTTTCAATGGATGCTCTTCACACAATGGTCTTACCAACAACTCCCAATGTCCCATTCCATTGCGATAACACAATCGTGCAGGAATCCTCTTTCTTGGTGGATCACATCCCCCCAGCTCTTCCTAGGGAGACCCTTTGTTCCTCCCCCTCCGGTTGCTACATTGACAACGGACGCCTCCCTGATCGGGTGGGGGGGGGGCATTACCAGGGCAGTACGGTCCAAGGCATGTGGCAACCTTTAGAGCGCCACTTGCACATAAATGTCCTAGAGATGAGAGCAGTGCTTCTAGCGTTGGAAGCCCTACAAGACTCTCTTCCCAAAGGAACTATAGCAATTCAGACAGACAATATGTCTGTAGTGTGGTACATCAACAAACAAGGCGGAACCAGATCTTACCCCCTATGTCGAGAGGCACTCAGACTGTGACAATGGGCGATTTTCTTCTCGGCGGTTTCTGTTAGCAACGCACATTCCCGGGAAGTCCAATGTGATTGCGGACAAATTGAGCAGAGCTATTCTCATGCCTCACGAGTGGTCTCTGAAGAATTCAGTGTTGGAGAAAGTTTTTCACAAGTGGGGCCGGCCTTGCTGCGACCTTTTCGCTACTCCCCAAAACAGCAAGTACGACGATTTTTTTTTCACCCTCTTTCCCCAACCAGGCCACCCCAGCAGAGACGCTCTAGTCCACGATTGCCCCCGGGGACTTCTGTATGCCTTTCCTCCCTTCCCACTGATATCTCAACTAATTCAGAAAGCCATCGCTCAGAAAACTTCCATGATCCTCATTGCCCCTTACTGGCCTCGACAGGTTTGGTTCCCATTTCTTCACCGTTATCTGTTGGAGCAACCCTGGCATCTGGACCCAGTTCCAGGCCTCTTGACCCATCAGTCTGGTCAGTTGCACCACTCCCTCCCTTCTCTGAACCTCACAGCGTGGTTTCTCCAATTCCAACTCTAGCCAGGCTTCCTCTAATATCTCACTCAGTTCGAGATAGCTTGATAGCCTCTCATAAATCTTCCACTCAGAAGATTTATCGTAGTAAGTGGAAACGTTTTTCCTGTTGGGCGCAGTCAAAGGATATAGATCCTTTCACTGCTTCCATTCAATCAGTTTTCCACTTTCTAGCCAAACTTTTCCACTCAGGTTCGTCTCCGTCTACCATCAAAGTTCAATTGGCAGCTATATCTAACTTTCATGTTGGAGTCTCAGAGTCTTCCATTATGCTTACATGCTCTGCAAAGCTTTTTTAAAGGGAGTTTTTCTCCTCAAACCACGTATCTGGGATCCTCCTCCTCTGTGGGGTCTCAACTTGGTTCTGGCGTCCTTAATTCTTCCCCCCTTTGAACCTGCGGCTTCATGCTCAATGAAATTACTATCTTGGAAAACACTCTTTTTGGTAGCTATCACTTCAGCTAGAAGAGTCTCTGAACTCCATGCTCTGTGTAGTCGACCCCCTTATCTTTCGTTTCATAAGGATAGGGTGTCCTTGCGTACTAACCCGTCCTTTTTGCCTAAGGTAGCTTCACCGGCAAATTTGAATCAAACCATTGATCTTCCTGTGTTTTTTCCTAACTATTCGAACAGATCAGAACAAAAATGACATTGCTTAGACGTTCATCACCAACTTGGGTACTATTTAGACAGGACCAAACAATTCAGGAAGTCTGATCAACTGTTTGTTTCCTATGCAGAAGGTAGAATGGGCCTTCCAGTTTCTAAGGTATCTCTCTCTAGATGGCTTACTTCGTTGATTACCCTTGTGTATGAGATCAGACATCAACAGTTGCCATCCAAACCCAGGGCTCATTCAACTAGAGCTTTAGCCACATCTATAGCTTTCCAAGACAGGCTGCCTATTGATTCGATTTGCTCTGCAGCTACTTGGGCTTCTCCCCATACTTTCATTTCTCATAAGTTGGACTTAGCCTCTAGGGACCGGGCCAACTTTGGTTCCACTGTACTCGAGTCTGTTCTGATAGGCCACCCGGGACAAGGTGCTAGGGACGCGGTCCCATCCAGCAAGAATGAAGGCGAGATAGACAACTTAACATTTAGAAGTTATGTACCTACCATAACGTTCCATGTTAGTTGTCTTCTTCTCGCCTTCTTTCTTGCGTCCCACCCTCCTTCCCTCTAGCATGGACAGACCTAGAGGAGGTTGTTTTGTGACCTTTCTATCCTTTTCTCCCACGCTTTACCACCTATATATATTATATATATATATATATATATATATATATATATATATATATATATATATATATATATGTGTGTGTGTGTATGTATATATATATATATATATATATATATATATATATATATATATATATATATATATGTGTGTGTGTATTTGTTATGGAATTTTTCTTGCTGGGCCTAGCTTACAAACGAGATCTGAGGAGTTACCGCCTAGCATTGTGGGATATAGGGGAGCCTCGAGCCGGTGGAACTAGCTCTCGAGCTTTTAGAGTGGCCGAGTCGGAGCCGAGGTTCGGCTCCGAACCCATCCAGCAAGAAAGAAGGCGAGAGAAGACAACTAACATGGAACGTTAAGGTAGGTACATAACTTCTAGTTATTGTCTATGGTGGAGACACTTAGTCAAGTACAAGAAGGTTGCCCCTTTGTTCTTCCCCAACCCAAGGCCATAATGACCATGGACACCTCTCCGATCAGATGTGGGGGGGGGGGGCACTTCCTGGGGAAAGGTAGTCCAGTGCACATGGTCCCCTGAAGAGGCCAACACTCAATATCGGTGCCCTGGAAATGATAGCTGTCCTAGCATTGCAGGCATTCCAAGGCATACTCCCACTGGGACTACTGCGATCCAGATGAACCATATGTCAGTGGTCTATAACCTCAACAAATAAAAGGAACCAGATCTTGTCCCCTGGGTCGAGAAGCTGAGAGTGTGG
Source organism: Protopterus annectens (assembly GCF_019279795.1). Lineage (NCBI taxonomy): Eukaryota > Metazoa > Chordata > Ceratodontiformes > Protopteridae > Protopterus > Protopterus annectens. Next base: position 465,772,702 of record NC_056749.1, read on the forward strand.
CAGTGGGCAATGTTATCCAGTCGATTTCTCCCAGCATCTCCTATTCTGGGGAAATCCAGCGTGATTGTAGACCAGTTAAGCAGGTCTATTCTCCATGGATTCTGGATTCAACTCCAGACCTCTTGTTTCACCCAACAGGCATGACTTATGACATTCCAAGCCTATAACTGACTGCATGGTTTCTCCAGTTCCACTGATTGCCAGGCAATCCAAGATCTCCTCTTTTGTCTGTCGCATTCTCTTATCCCTCAAACCTTCCACTAGGAAACTTTACAGAAGTAAATGGAAAAGGTTTGTTATTTGGGCACAGCAAAAACCTCTAGATCCCTTTTCAGCACTAGTTCCTAAAGTTCTCGAGATTTTAGCTACCGTCTTCAATGAAGGTACTAGCTCTTCTGTGGTAAAAGTACAACTGCCATTTCCAATTTTCATATAGAAGTAGCTCATCTTTAGCATCTTCAAGCATTGTAAAGCCTTTCTGAGGGAAAATTTTCTACTTGGACCCCCATTAAAAGATCCCAATCCCACTTTTCCTTGGGATTTGAACCTTGTTTTACAAACCAACACAATCCCCATTTGAACCAACAGCTAAGCATGAACTAAAATTCTTGACCTCGAAAACTATCTTTATAGTGGCTGTTACCTCTGCTAAAGAGTTTCAGAAATACAGGCTGTGTCATCCAAACTTCCTCCTTATTTGATTTTTCATAAGGATAGACTGTCATTACAGACCAGTCCTTCCTTTCTTCCTAAGGTGGTATCAGAATCCAGTACTAATCAAAGTATCAGCCTCCCAGTCTTCTTTCCAAATTTTCAAAGGAGAGTATGTTACACTTTTTGAACATTTTGTGACAATTATGGTTTTATCTACATAGAACCAAAAATTTGAGGAAATCAGAACTATTTCCTATCTTTCGCAACCAAAATTAGGCAAACCACTTTTTTCTAAAAAGACTAGCCAAATGGTTAACTAATTGTACTACCTTTTGTTTATGAAAAATTGGGCTTGTCTTTACCAAAACCACCAAAAGCTCATTCCACCAGGTCTATGGCAGTCTTCATTGGAAAATATTTGTGCAGCTGCAACTTGGACTAATCCTCATTCCTTTTATTGCTCATTACAAATTGAATCTGGTCTCTAGGGGAAGAGCAGCCTTTGGCTCAGCAGTGGTCAGGAATATCCTTCCTTGGAGGACTCCCAGGATTTAGGTAGCTGCGGACTCTGTCCCAACAGTTGATGAATGAATGACATTAAATACTCGCCATAATGTTCCATCTGTGTTGTCCATTTTCGTTCTTCAACTTCCCTCTCTCCATTCCCCTCCATCTTTGACTTTTGGAAGGATCGAAAGATACTGAATGAACTGCTGTTCCTTTGTTTGAGTTCCAGATTCTGTTAATTGTAGCATTTCCTAATGCTTGCAGGTTTATGGGGCAACAAACAAGATCTGAGGTATGTTAGGTCAGTAGGGCATTGTGGGTAAGGGAGGGGCTCGAGTGTGTTCCATGAATTGGAAGAAGCAGCAGAGTCAAATCAGATGGTCAGATTCAAACCCAACCGTTGAGGAAAAATTTAAAATGGACAACGCAGATGGAACGTTGTGGTTGAGTACATGACCCTTTTTCGAAGCACATTGTTAAACATCTTGCAAGTATCTGCATTATATACATTTCTATAACTTGTAATTTTAAACCTCGTATAGTGCAGTCCTGTCCCCAGTATTTTAGATAGATGAGGAATTTTAATGTTAGAGACATGAAAATGTTCAAAATCACTTAATTTCCCTAATTGTGTCTATGGAAAATTTCATGGATCCGTAAAACATTGATTTTAAAACACATTTACATCATAACGTAAATGTAATCCTATAAATAAACCTGAAATTTAATCCACTGTTTGGTTTTCCCATCTCTAAGTAGAAGTGCTCTGCCTTTCATACACCGACTACAACATGCCATTTCTCAGTAAAGCTTTCTCGGGTGGTATTCTTATCAAGCAACAGCAGCACTACAGGAAAATCTCTACCAGTTGAATCTTGTTCTTCGCATTCTGTCTCTTTTTTCCTGCTTGTCATTCTCACGGTCTTCCTCTCTCTCTTGAACTCTGTCTCCAGCTTTGGAAATGGCACTGTAATCTTTACCATCTTTTTCACACATTTATATGAAGTTCTTTTACACATCACATTACCTTGTTTTGTGAATGATAATGTGCTACCAGCTCATTAAACTGCTTCAGGAAAATCTAGCTGTATTCTAGTTTGCATCTCTTGTGTTCTCTAATGGCCCCAACAAACTGGGGTCATTGTTGAAATGCTTCCTCTGAATAGTTATGCCCAGTGTAAATGGATTAATCCACAACTACAAAGCACTTTCTTTGCCATTATTGCCACAAAACCTGTTTTCATAACACGACATAAACTGAATCACAACTGTTAGCCTACTGTATTTATGTGGTTGCATGCAGTCTGATGTGTGCTACCCTGTCTAGAGGATACGGCACACTAGTTGATGCCCAGAGTGGTTGGTCTATACAGTTCTTCCCCCAGTATGCCCCTTCTAGTCTGTGCTGCTACCCACAACTCTTTTCTTGGGTCAATGCAGTGGAAACACCCAGTATGTTTTTGGAAGGTGAGAGAAACCGTATAGAAATGTTAGGAGAACATGCAGTCTCCACACAGGCATTAACCAAAGGTCAGGATTGAACATTCTGCATAGGAAAAAACTTAAACCATTATGCCACCTGTTTCTGCTTACCATATTTATCCGCTGTTTCCAACTTCAATTGCACCTCTTTTTCAGTGCCCACCCACTTTTTCGTAAAACTGGTCCACTATGCCATCTTTGTTTGTAGCTAGTCCATTAAGTTGTAGCTAGTCCATTAAGTTGGTGACTGTATCTCCTTTCATCAGGCCAGTCTGTTTCAAAATTTTCTTCCTCATGAGATTTCCAAGATGGCTGCACTCTGAGCAGCAGGTTGATTAGAACTTTTCCAGTGTGAAAAATTGAGATTGTTTAAATGCTATCGGTTTGGGTAAAATTTTGTTACTGACCAATAATTATATTGCTTGTATGCAGCAATGACCTCTGGAGAGAGAGAGCAAATAAACAAAAAAACGCTCTGTGTAAGAGGAGCTTTGCAGCTGTTCAACAAACAGTTGGAAGATGTCCTTCAAGAATGCAGCTGCAGTCATAACATATGGGTTGTCCTGCCTCAGGCAGCCCTCGGTCGGCCGGATTCCAAAGTCTGGGTCCGACGTCGGCTGATGTCGCATTTCTCTCCGACAGAGCGGCTGGAGTACATAAGCATCAGCCGACGCCATCTTCTTCAGTCTTTCTTGCCGCGCGGTGCCCGAAGCAGAAGCAGTTCGCAAGTGCCGGTCGGTCAGCTCCTGTATTCTTCGATTCCGAAGTCATCTAAAAAGCTAAGTACCCCATTGGGGACCTTTTCTTGCCTCAGCCGATGTCAGAAATTACTGAAAAAGTTAACAATTGTCTTTCTTGTGGTAAACCAATACCTCATAAGGATTTCCACTCTTACTGTCTTCCTTGCCTTGGCCCAGACCACGACGTCTCGGCCTGTGTATCCTGTGCTCGCTTCAACAAGCGCACTCTCAGGCGCCGGGCGGAGTTCACTGAAGATTTTTTCGGCGAAAAATTCGCTTACACAATGCCGTCGGAACTTCCGACATCGCAAACTCCCAAGAAACGAAAAGACCGGGACCGACGTCCTTGGCCCGCGTCTACCACCGACTCCACGCCAAAACCTATCGCAAGTGCTCCGGTTCCCTCTGAGACGGTCTCTCCACCGCTCCGAACCGAAGACACCACATTACCAAAGGCTCCGATTCCGGATATCACTCCGTCAGTTATTGATTTTCCTCCGGATACCGAAACCGAGGAAATGCCCGAGACCATTGCTGTAGACAAGGTCACTCCTGCATGTGGAGCTGCCAGGCCTCCTATGGCCATGTCTATTAAGGCCTACACAAGGGCTAAGGCAGCCAGCCAGCAAAACAAAACATCTTGCTACTAAAACCTTACCTCAGCCTACTCCAGAGACACAAATTATGTCTATGGCTGCTGACTTAATTTCTATGATTAGAGGTTCACAGGCCCATCCTGAGAGAGGATCCCAGCCTCCTTCTGATAAAAGGCCCCGGGTTGAACCCTCTGACCCTATTCCGTCAGATGAAGACTCTGAGGGCTCTGTCCACTCTGATGGCCAGGAAGAGCTCTTCCAGACCTATGAGGACTCTGATGCAGAGGATTCCATCCCCTCGGCCTCCCCTCCTGAGGATATTTCTTTTGGGGAAGTTCTGCATACCATGAGGGAACATTTCAAGTGGCAAGGCCAGGAATATTCTGATTCCAGAAAACGCCTTCGGACTTTCCTTAAGAAGCCCCAACACAGGCCCTTAGCTATTCCTCCTGTACTTGATGTTTTGGATGATTTATATTCTGACTCTAGCGTTACCCCTGACTCTCTCCCTCCTGCTCCAGCCAAGCCAGACAGGTATTACAGGGTCCCAGAAGCTCATTCCCATTTATTCAGGGCCCATACTGCTGATTTGGAAACTATTTCTCAGGGGCCTAAAGGAGTTTCAGCTTCCACCTCTAAAAATCCATTGCCCTCCAACAGGGAAGCTAGGTCATTAGAGAGATGGGGCAAAAAGGTTTACACATCCACTACCTTATCTATGAGAGCTTTGAATTGCCTTTTTCATATGTTACAATATCAGGATTTCCTGTTAGAAGATTTACAAAAAACATTGGCCACTCCTGATCCTTTAGACAGGAAGGCTTTGCAGGAAGCTGTACATAACACTCAGCAAGTAAGCAATCACTTCCTGCAGTGTGGATATGATGCACTGGAAGCTTCATGTAGGGCAGCTATGACAGGGGCAGTCATTCGTAGACATGCATGGTTAAAAGAAAAACCTCTACCAGATCATGTAAAGGCAAAACTTCTGGATGCACCTTTGGAAAAGAACAAGCTTTTTGGTGCTAATGCTAAGGATGTGTTAAAGACCATCGAGGAAAAAGCAAAATCAGTTCAGACGGTGAAAGATTTCCTCCAGGTTCAACCCCCCAGATTCAGTAGGAATTTGCCTTCAAAAAACTGGTCCTTTCCTAATCCAGAAAAGTTTCAAAGGGGTAAAAACAGACGTGGCAGAGGAAGAGGCCAATACAGAGGTCCTTACAGGGGACGACAATGGCAGCCAGGAAACCAAAGAAGTGACGCAGGGGTTTCACCTGCCCCACAGCCACAATCTCAATGACTTTCCTCTACTTCCGCCTACCAGGGAACAAATAGAAGCTCCCTTGGGTGGAAATTATCTCTGTTTGCAGAAAATTGGCACAGACTGACAAAGGACAAATGGATTTTGGACATTATAGACCGAGGCTACAGGTTCCATTTTCATACCTTGCCAAGAAAACAAGGCATGCCAAACCTACCACAAAACCAGAGGGCAGAGGCTATCAAGCAAATCTCTGCTGACTCGGATGAAAGCAATAGAAAGAGTTCCACAACAAGAACAAGGCCAGGGTTTTACTCAAGACTGTTCCTTGTTCCAAGAAAAGAATCTCAATGGAGACCAATACTGGATTTGTCCGCATTAAACACCTTTCTCATAGTACCAAAGTTCAAAATGCTGACTCTACAGCAACTCCTTCCCATGCTGGGCAAGGGGTCTTGGCTGATTACTCTGGACCTCAAGGAGGCATACCTGCATGTCCCTATCAGACACAGCTGCAGAAGATACCTCAGATTTCTTGCAGGGCCAGAGCATTATCAATTCTCAGCATTGCCATTTGGCTTATCTACTGCGCCCAGAGTATTCACAAAATGCCTGGCTTCAGTAATTGCTCATTGCAGGCTCCAGCGGATACAAATTTACCCGTACCTGGATGACTGCCTCATACAAGCGGACGACAAATTGATGTTGACAAAAAACTTGGACTATGTCATACGATTACTTCAAGCTCTGGGATACACAGTCAACTTCCAAAAGTCAAGACTGCAGCCATCCCAGCAAATAATCTTCTTAGGAGCCAAATTAGACACAGCCTCTCAAATGGCTTACCTGACAGAAGACAAGCAAGAGAAGTTAACTCATTACTTCAAAGGTTTACCAAAACTCACCCAGATGACTGCAAGGAGATTCCTACAGGCCCTGGGTTACATGGCATCCTGCATTCTCCTGGTTCCATTAGCAAGACTACACATGAGAAAGCTTCAATGGTACCTAAAAAGCATTTGGTCTCAGCACAGCAACAACTTGGAGACAACCATGCCGCTCATTCCATGCCTACAAAAGGAATTCCTATGGTGGGCCTTGGTGAGCCAGGCAAACACAGGTATGTCATTCAAAAAACCACAGATAACACAGACCATGACCACAGACTCCTCAGACCTTGGATGGGGGGCGCACATGGAAGGCAGGTGTATACAAGGACAATGGTCTCAAAAGGAAACACATCTGCATATAAATCAAAAGGAAATGCTGGCAGTAATGCATGCCATTGAGGCCTTTCAACACCAACTTCAGCAAGGCCATTTACTGATACGGACTGTGATGTGGTATATAAACAAGCAAGGGGGCACCCACTCTTACCCCCTTTGCAGACTGACAATGCATCTTTGGGAAAAATCACTGAGCCTAAACATCCAGTTACAATCCCAGTTTGTTCCAGGCAAAGACAATGTGTTGGCGGACAGCCTAAGCAGGAATTTCACAGATCCACACGAGTGGAGGTTACATCCGAAGATCTTCACACAACTCACTTCGACATGGGGCAGGCCAGAAGTAGACCTATTTGCCTCTCACCTCAACCATCATCTCCAAAAATTCTGCACAAGGACATACCATCCAAAAGCTTGGAAAATAGATGCTCTCTCATTCAACTGGAACTTCCTAACAATCTATGCATTCCCACCTCTGCCACTGATGACCTCAGTATTACTAAAGATCAAAGCAGAGAGACCCAAGGGAATCATAATAGCTCCGGATTGGCCAAGACAACACTGGTACCCACTACTACGGAGCAAATGTCACACCAGGAGGTGGGCCCTTCCCCAATGGCCTCTACTTTTGACTCCACACAATTTCAAAACAGTGCATCCAAACCTTCAGACACTGCAGCTAACAGCCTGGGAGATGCCATAAGTAACCTCAACCTATCTCTCTCCAAGGAAGTTCAGCGAATACTAACAGAGGCTCGAAGACCATCCACCAGAAAGGTTTACTTAGCAAAATGGAAGAGATTCAGCAATTGGAATACCAGCAAGGGACATGATGCTTCATTGTTGAACATCCCACTCATCTTGGAATATTTGGCGGATATGCTAAAGAACGGCCTCTCATATTCTTCCATAAAGATACATGCATCAGCTATTTCAGCTAGATATAACACTGATCCTCCTGTCTTTTCACACCCTTTGCTAAGGCAATTCCTCAGGGGAATCAAGAACATCAAGCCACCAAGAAAGGCCCCAGTGCCAGCCTGGGGCCTCAATTTTGTCCTAGAAAAACTGACTCTACCTCCATTTGAGCCAGCAGCTTCAGTTGACTTGCAATTTCTCTCATGGAAGACAGCTTTCCTGTTGGCAATTACCTCAGCAAGAAGGGTTTCGGAACTACAGGCCCTAATGGCAATACCACCGTTCATAATTTTTCAGAGACAGGGTTTCATTAAGGACCAACCCTACTTTTATGCCAAAGGTGGTATCTAGGGTTTCTTTAAATCAAGCTATTCATCTGCCTTCTTTCTTCCCCAATCCTGAGAATAAGGGGGAAAGACTGTTACATACCTTGGACATTCACAGACAACTTCGATACTACCTGGACAGAACCAAGGCCAGTAGGAAGTCTGAACAACTTTTTGTAGCTTACGCCCCTGCAGTCCAAGGAAAAGCAATTTCAAAACGGACTATTTCAAACTGGATTGGACATTGCATCAGATTTTGTTATTCCTTTCATGGAAAGACTGTTCCAGCCAATGTCGGACCACATTCCACAAAAGCTACAGCCACCTCTACAGCATTCTTAAGAGGGGTGCCTACTAAGGACATTCTAGAAGCTGCTACATGGAGCTCCGTGCATACATTCTCCAAACACTACAATCTCCCTCTATACTCCAGATCCAGAGCAGGCTTTGCTTCGGCAGTCCTGCAGGGTTTGATTGCCACACCATCTTTTTCCTAGAGCATTCCTCCTCCCCCAGCTAAGCTATGGTATTCTACCCATATGTTATGACTGCAGTTGCATTCTTGAAGGATGTAGTACAGTTTTGTACCTACCATAAATGTAGATGTCCGATAGACATGCAACTGCAGTCGGATTTTCCCTCCCTCCGTACCCCTCTATGCCTAGGATCCACTCCTATCCCTGTTTCTCTTAGCTGGGGATATCTGTTATGGTGTATTTGTTTTATTGCTCATTTATTTCTCTGGAATCCTGTTTTTGTCTTCCAATTTGATTACAGCCTTCCTTGGAGGGCACCTGGCATCTGGGGCAAGAAACACTGAAGAAGATGGCATCGGCTGATGCTTATGTACTCCAGCCGCTCTGACGTCGGAGAGAAATGCGACATCAGCCTACGTCGGACCCAGACTTTGGAATCCGGCCGACCGAGGGCTGCCTGAGGCAGGACAACCCATATGTTATGACTGTAGTTGCATGTCTATCGGACATCTACATTTATGGTAGGTACAAAACTGTACTTTTCAACGTTAGTATAAGATATGGTTCCAGTAATATAAAGGAAAAAATAAAATGCACAGAGGCATTTAAAATGAGATGGTGGAGGAATATACAAAGTCAAATGACAAAAGTATTGGGGCAAAAAAAAAAAAAAGAGGCTTTAGCTGAACTGCAGAGATTAAAATGTTGAAATGGAGGGAAGACTGGTTGAACATTGAAATTTCTCATGAACAACTTTCCAAAAACATAGTTGGAGCATGCAGAGAGAACCTAAGATTCTCTGCTATACTAAAGAAACTTGAAGGGATAGACTGCATTTAATTGTGTGAAAGAACAAGTAGTAGGACCACTGTCCCACAGCAGAATTTGTTAAAGAGGAAGTGTGCATGTTTGTGCATGTGCACTCCAAATCCTGCCATTAGAAAGTGGCAGAGACCTGTATTAGTAATTGAAATTTGGTCTGAGGAGTATAGTCTTCTGAGGAACTTTGATCACAACAGTAGACACTGGAGATGATGGCTGGTCTTAGGGTTGTCCAATGGGTGCCCATAGGCCACAGTCCAGCCTGCCAATGTTTTTTTTTCTGTGGCCTGTCAAAGATTTGGCCAAAAAAAAGAAAATTGTTTCTTTCACGTTAACTGGTCCTGTCACTTTAAAAAGTTCAGGACCAGTTAACAGCGCTTTGCATTTTAATGTCTGCACGAATGTTGAATTACTGTGTAGTACAGACTCAGGACAGTTCTCACATGTTCCGCTGGAGGTTGCAGGTGGTGTTGGATGTATCATTGGTGGTTCTCTTGGTTTCATGTTTTTTCCCCCCTTTCTCTCTCTTGCAGAGGTAAGTTTTTTGTGTGTGTGATGTGGGTGTGTTAGTATGGCTATAATTTTCATGTGTGAGGTGTTTATGGCAGTGTGAAGTGAAAAAATAGAGCAGTTTTATATGTGTGAATGTTTGTATGGGTGTAATGCTGGTGTGTATGGCAGATCTGCAAAATTGATATACTCCTGTGTAAGTAAATGGACTGATTATGTATTTGCTTGCTTGTATGAGTATGAAGTGTGCTTGGGTATAGGTTCATAGGTAGGTGCTAGGCGCTAGGCTATCGGCCCAAGGGCCTACGTAAGCCTAGCCAGCAAGGTTCCATGGCTTACGCCACCCAAGAAAGTTATTTTCCTGTGCCACTGTTGAGCAGAGACAAAGAAGTGATCCCCGGGGTGTATTTCCTATTTCCCATCCACTCATCAAGATTTTTCTTGAAGAGTGCTAATGAAGAACTTTGCTTCACATAGATGGGTAGCCTGTTCCAGAGTATAGGAAGTCTCTGGGACAGGAATCTATCCCTCCAGCGTGTCCTGTTTATTGTAGTGACAAGGTTTAGGTCCTTAGAACATGTAAATCAGAGGGATTGGGATTTCTTTAGGTGTAACTTGTCCAACAGCTCTGGGTTTTGCCATAGCTTTATATGTTAGGCAGAGATCATCTCAGAGTAGGCAATATGCTACGGAGTAAAGCTGGAGTTTTTAGAGGCGGTCAGTGTAGGGCATTTGTTTGAGGCCAGTAATCCTCTTTGCGAGGTACTTCTGTGGCCTTTCCAGCTGCTGCAGATGTCTTGTGAGGTACATTCCAAAAGGGGTGTAGTACTCTATAATGGGTCTGAGTGACGAGTAGAGGGGAACAATGACCTATTTATTCCTGGATGAGAACCCTTTTATGATGAGGTGTGCCACGTAGAAGGACTTCCTGACTACTGTGGTGATGTGACTATCAAAGGAGAGACTACTGTCCACCTGGGTCCCAAGGTCTGTTATCACGCATTCGGTGTTAAGTAGATTGCTGCCTGTGTGGTAGTTCATGGGTACATAGTTTTTACCAAAGGGGATAACCCTGCACTTTATGGCATTGAGCTTGAGGCCATGGCTTTGACACCAGGCATGTCTCAGTGAGGCCCTTCTGTAGGATGTCCACACCATTTGGGGACTTTACTATGGCTCCTAGTTTGCAGTCATCTGCAAACTTCATTAGCTAGAGGCCTTCTGTGTTGGCCTGTACTTCAGAGAAGTAGATACCAAACAGGAGATGTCCCAGGACGGAACCCTGTGGTACTCCACTTGTCACTGCTTTGAGATCAGATTTGGAGTCTGCAATTTTAGTGTGGGTTCTGTCAGTGAGCCAGTTGGCAATCCATCTTGTGACGTAGGGATTTATACCTAGTTTAGTGAGTTTAGCTATAATTCCAGAATGGGGGATTGGTGAGGTCAAGATAGGCTGTGTGAACCACCTTACCCTCATCCACGGCTTTGGTGAATGCTTCAAAGAAGTCGATCAGGTTCAGGAGGCATGATCTGCCTTTCACAAACCTGAAATGGGTGGGATCCAGAGTTTGGAGGTTACCAATGTCTTTGTTTGAGTTCCATGATGATATGTTCCATGGCCTTGCAGACCAGGCTCATCAGGCTAATGGGTCGATAGTTCCCAGGATCAGTGGTGGCTCCCCCTTTGTGGAGTGGGATAATTGTTGCTGGGAATGTGAAGAATGAACTGTGTGTGTGAGGAAGGGGCTTGGCAATAAAATTTACTACTATTATCTTAAGACATTGACTGAGTAAGAGAGTATAGCAGTAACCAATGACGTTGGTGTGGTATATTGAAGATTTACCCACGGTTGGTGTGGTTTAATCACAAGGTCTTTTTGGAGAGTAGGAAGGGAGGCACTATTCCCAGAAAGACTGCATACATTTTTTACTCTTTGTCCAGGTCATCGTAAAATCAAACATTATGTAAAAAAAAAATTGAATTTCTTCCAGACCTAAATTACAGTGTAGTCTTGCCAATTTCTGCAGGAACATATCTATAACAAAAATGCTGTGAAATAGCATAGTATTCTACAAAGTCCGTCTTTGATGTTTACTGGACTGTTTGGCAGCATGCTCTGCTGTGAGCAGCACTTGTTCGGAATAAAGAATATGAAAAGATAAATCCAGCGGTCTTAGATGATGTCCTTCAAGGATGCATCTGCAGTCATCACATATGGGTTGTCCTGCCTCGGGCAGCCCTTCGGTCGGCCGGATTCCAAAGTCTGGGTCCGGCGTTGGCTGATGTCGCCCTTTCCCCGACGTCAGAGCGCCTGGGGTATAAAAGTGTCAGCCGACGCCATCTTCCTCTGTCTTTCTTGCAGCGTGTTGCCCGAAGCAGAAGCAGTTCACAAGTGCCGGTCGGCCAGCTCCTGTAATTCAGCTAAACCGAAGACTTCAAAAGCTAAGTACCCCGTTGGGGACTCTTTCTTGCCTCAGCCGATGTCAGATAAAATTAATAATTGCTTAACTTGTGGGAAACCAATACCTCATAAGGATTTCCACTCTTACTGCCTACCTTGCCTAGGCCCAGACCACGAAGTCTCTGCCTGTTCCGCCTGTGCTTCCTTCAACCGACGCACTCTTAGACGTCGGGCGGAGTTTGTAGAGGAATTTTTTGGGGCTAATTTTGCTTACAATATGCCGTCGGAGACTCCGACTTCACATTTAACAAAGAAACGGAAGGACAAGGACCGACACACGCGGGCCGCGGTTTTGGCTGAAACCACGGCCAGGCCTACCGTGAGTGTCTCGGCTGAAACAGAGTCCTTGGTACTTCCGTCCACTGAAACCGTACAACCGACAACCTCGGCCCCGGAGGCCACTACTGTATCTGTTATTGAATCTCCATTAGAATCTGGTGTCCAGGAACCTTCTGACACCATTCCCTTAGACAAAACTACACCAGCACGTGGTGCAGCCAGGCCTCCTGCATCCATGTCCATAAAGGCATTCTCAAGGGCTAAAGCTGCTAAACACTCAAAACCTATGCCTCCCAGGGTTATCCCTCAGGGACCCACTACAGGTTCTCAGATCCTTAGTCTAGCAGAGGACCTTATTTCATTAATTAGGGGCTCACAGCCTCATCCGGACAGGGGCTCTCAACCTCCTACAGAAAAAAGGCACAGGGTTGAACCCCCTCTGATCCCCACTCCTCAGATGAGGCCTCTGATGGCTCTGCTCTCTCGGACTACCAGGAGGAGGCTTTTTCGGCCTACGAGGATTCTGATTCAAAGGAATCTATCCCTTCGGCCTCCCCTCCTGAAGAGCTGTCCTTTGGGTAAACTCTGCACACTGAGGGAGCATTTCCAATGGCAGGGCCAGGAATTCTCTGATTCCAGGAAAAGATTAAGGACCTTCTTGCATTTGCCTCAGCATAGACCTTTGGCTATTCCCCCTGTTTTGAATGTCATTGATGATGTGTACTCTTGAGTCTAGCACAACCCCTGACACTCTCCCTCCGGCTCCTGCCAAACCCGATAGGTATTGCAGGGTCCCAGAATCACATCTTTTCCTTTACAAGGCCCACTCTGCTGATCCAGAAACTATTTCCCAGGGCCCTAAAGGGGTTGCAGCTGTCACTACAAAAAATCCACTCCCCTCTGAAAGGGAGTCCAGGGCTTTAGAGCGATGGGGTAAATAAGTGTATACTTCTGCTACCCTTTCTATGAGGGCTTTAAATTGTCAATTTCATATGATACAGTACCAAGAGTATTTGTTAGATGAATTGCATAAAAAACTGTCTTCACCTGAACCCCTAGATCGCAAATCACTTCAGGATCTGGTACACAACTCTCAACAGGTTAGTAACCATTTCTTGCAGTGTGGTTATGATGCATTGGAAGCTTCATGTAGGTCAGCTATGACAGGTGCAGTCATACGTAGGCATGCTTGGCTGAAGGAACAATCTCTGCCAGACCATGTTAAAGCAAAGCTTCTGGATGCTCCACTGGAAAAGCAAAAGTTATGTGGCTCCACTGCTCAGGAGGTCTTAAAGAAATTTGAAGAAAAGGCAAAATCTGTACAAACAGTCAAAGATTTTATGCAAGTCCAACCACCAAGATTCAGCAAAAATTGGCCTTCCAAGAACTGGTCCTTTCCAGACACAGAGAGATTTCAGAGAGGCAAGAGCAGGTGTGCCAGAATTAGAGGGCAAGCTAGAGGCTCCTACAGAGGATGTCAGTGGCAGCCTCCCAACCAGAGAGGTAGTGCAGGGCCTGCAACTGCTGCACAAGGACAGACTCAATGACTTTACTTTGACACCGCCAACCAGGGCTCAATTGGAAGCACCTTTGGGCGGAAAGCTTTCCTTATTCTCAGAAAATTGGCACATTATTACAAGGGACAAATGGACACTACAAATAATAGACAAAGGATACAGGTTCCATTTCCACACATTACTGAAAAGAAAAGGCATGCCAGACCTGCCACCAAATCAAAGGGCAGAGGCTTTGAAACAAATCTTCAACTTAATGCAAATGAAAGCAATAGAAAAGGTTCCTCTCTCAGAACAAGGCCAAGGATTTTATTCCAGACTCTTCCTTGTTCCAAGAAAAGAAAAGCAATGGAGGCCTATTCTCGACTTGTCCACACTGAATACTTATCTCATTGTGCCAAAATTCAAAATGCTGACTCTACAGCAACTCCTTCCCATGCTGGGCAAGGGGTCTTGGCTGGTAACTCTGGACCTCAAGGAGGCATACCTGCATGTCCCCATCCGACAAAGCTGCAGAAGACACCTCAGATTTCTTGCAGGTTCAGAGCATTATCAATTCTCAGCGTTGCCCTTTGGCTTATCTACTGCGCCCAGAGTATTCACGAAATGCCTGGCATCAGTAATTGCACACTGCAGACTCCAGGGGATGCAAATATACCCGTATCTGGACGACTGACTTATACAAGCGGACAGCCAACAAACTTTGGTAAAACACTTGAATTATGCCATCCACCTTCTTCAGGCCTTGGGATATACAGTCAACATTCACAAGTCAAGACTTGTCCCATCCCAAAGAATAACTTTTCTGGGTGCGAATCTAGACACAACCACCCAAATGGCTTTCCTCACAGAAGAAAAACAGTCAACTACCGGATTACTTCAAAAATCTGTCAAGACAAACTCAGCTGACTGCAAGAAAAATCCTGCAGGCCCTGGGTTACATGGCTTCTTGCATTCTTCTGATTCCTCAAGCAAGGCTACATATGAGGAAACTACAATGGTACCTAAGGAGTTTATGGACTCAGCACAGTCACAGCTTGGAAACTTTGATACCACTCATCCCATGCCTTCAAAAGGAATTTCTGTGGTGGGCTCAAGCAAGCCAGTCAAACAGGGGTCTGCCCTTCAGCAAACCAATAGCCAGCCAAACCATTACAACGGACGCTTCAGACCACGGATGGGGAGCGCACATGGAGGGGAAGGTGCATTCAAGGACTATGGTCACAAAAAGAGCTACGCATGCACATAAACCAAAAGGCAATGCTGGCAGTGATACATGCAATCGAGGCCTTCAAACTCTTTCTGCATCAAGGCCACCTGCTAATAAGGACAGACAATACCACAGTTATGTGGTACATAAACAAGCAAGGAGGCACCCATTCCTACCCTCTTTGCAGACTGGCAATGAATCTATGGGAACTTTCCTTGACACTCAATATAGAGCTGCAATCCCAGTTTGTGCCAGGAAAGGACAATTTACTGGTGGACAGCTTTAGCAGGAACGTCATGGATGCACACGAATGGATGCTGCACCCAGACATCTTCCATCAGATAACACAATCATGGGGGAGACCGGACATAGACCTCTTTGCCTCCCCACACAACCATCAGCTGAAGAAATTCTGCTCAAGGACATACCACCCACAAGCATGGAAAGTGGACGCCCTCTCTTTCAGCTGGAGAACTCTAACCGTGTATGCATTCCCACCTCTTCCATTAATGACCAAGGTCTTACTGAAGATCAGGGCAGAGCAGCCAAGAGAGATGATTCTGATGGCTCCGGACTGGCCAAGACAGCACTGGTACCCATTGCTAAAGAGCATGTCACGGATGAAACCATGGCTCCACAATGGCCGCTTCTCCTAAAACAGCACAATTACAAAACTCTGCATTCCAACCTGAAAACATTGCAACTAACTGCCTGGAAAATACCTTGATTCATCACCAGGATAAGCTATCCAAGAGAGTGAAGGATATCATCATGGAAGCTTGCAGGTCTTCCACAAGAAAGGCATACTCGGCAAAATGGAAAAGATTTCACACTTGGAGCACCACAAAGGGCCTAGATTCAAAAGTTATGAACATGGCACATATCCTGGAATATTTGGCAGAAATACTCCACAATGGCCTGTCTTACTCTTCCATTAAAATTCATGCTTCAGCAATTTCAGCAGAGTACAATACTGATCCACCTGTCTTCTCTCATCCTCTCTTAAGACAGTTTCTAAGAGGAATTAAAAACATCAATCCTCCAAGGAAACCACCACTGCCTACTTTGGACCTTAACTTCGTGTTGGAAAAACTAACACTGCCTCCCTTTGAACCAGCAGCATCTGCAGAGCTACAGTTCCTGTCTTGGAAGACTGCTTTCCTTCTGGCTATAACCTCAGCAAGAAGAGTATCTGAGTTACAGGCCCTCATAGCAGTGCAGCCATTTCTTATCTTTCATCAAGACAGAATCTCTTTGAGAACCAATCCTTCATTTATGCCAAAGGTGGTATCCAGGGTCTCATTAAACCAAGCTATTCACCTGCCTACCTTCTTTCCAAATCCACAAAACAAAGGGGAAAAGCTTCTGCACACCCTGGACATACACCGACAGTTGCGCTAGCGCTACTACTTGGACAGAGCTAAAAGTTACAGAAAAACTGACCAGCTGTTTGTAGCGTATGCTGCTGGTGCACAAGGAAAAGCAATTTCTAAATGGATAGGAAATTGCATGTGTTTTTGTTACTCCTTTCATGGAAAAACTGTGCCAGCTAACATTAGACCTCATTCGACCAGAGCCACAGCCACCTCCACAGCCTTCTTAAGAGTGGTGGCTACCAAGGACATTTTAGAAGCTGCTACATGGAGCTCCGTGCATACATTTTCCAAGCATTACAATTTACCTTTATATTCCAGATCCAGAGTAGGCTTTGCTACGGCAGTCCTGCAGGGCATTTTAGCTACACCATCCTTTACATAGATCCTCCACCCCCAGATTGGCTATGGTATTCTACCCATATGTGATGACTGCAGATGCATCCTTGAAGGACATAGTACAGTTTTGTACCTACCATAAATGTAGATGTCCGATAGGTATGCATCTGCAGTCGGGTTTACCCTCCCTCCCTCCTTCCCCTCTGTGGTATTTATTGGGTACTTACCCTCTCATAGCTTGCTGGGGTTATCTATTATGGTGTATTTGTTTTATTTATTTATACATATATATATATATATATATATATATATATATATATATATATATATATATATATATATATATATATATATATATATATATATATATATATATATATATATATATATATATATATATATATATACTTATATATATATATATATACTTATATATATATATATATATATATATATATATATATATATATATATATATATATATATATATATATATATATATATATATATATAT
>NC_056749.1:465790410-465795410 GCF_019279795.1 Protopterus annectens
AAAAGGGCAACAACCCCGTTTACCCGCTCCCCCACCACTGTGGAAGTACCTTATATGAAATTTAAACTTTGTATTTTACTGTTGCAGTTTATCTGTTCAGTTGTCAAGCTAACCTACTTAACATAATCTTACGTCTTCTGCTTATTTGTGCAATTGAAATTGTATTTTGTTTAATCTGCTGTTAATTCAAAATTCAGAATTTGCTTAATGGTGATCACTTTGGTTCCCTGTAAAAATGTCCGTCACTAATCTGGAATAGAGCTGCTTAGTTTCTGAAGCTGCCATCTGAAGTGCTATGCATTTGTCATATGTAAAGTTCTATATATGGGGCCAATAAAAGTAAATGCAGAATTTGCAAAGTAGACATTGCTGTTTGTTTTTCTTTCTATTAGGGTGTATTATCAGAAATTCATAATCTCAAACATATCATCTGTGTGGACGATAAGATCATCAATAAATCTGAATTCCCTGCACGCATACAGATTCATAATATTGCAGCTGTGGAGGAGTTGGGAGCTCAACCTGAAAACTGTATGTATTCTGTATAGTTCAAAATATTTTTTGTTTTCCTTACCTTTTCAACAAATATTTTAGCAAGTTTTTTTATTTTTTTTTTTAAACCAAGGTTATTTTCAGTTAACCTGTTGATACTGCAGTTTATCTGTTAATCTGGGTTGCTATATGCCTTATTTCTGCAGTCACAGGTGACAATTTTTTTATGTTGACTTGAATGCTTTATTTCTACAGTTGTTTGATGGCAGGAGGCACATCTAGTATCCCATTTGTGTGTTTAATTTTCTACTTACTCTTCATTTCTCCCTACTGCCTTCCTCTCTCTTTGCTTGTCACATGCTCTTTTTCAATGTTCCATAAACAACTTCTCTGCCATTCATTCCAGTAAGGGTTTCCTTTTGCCCATATCCCTTTTTGTGAAGCACTGTCACAGATTCCAGGGATGTAACCACTTCTTGTTTGCCCTTCTGATCTTTAGTGAGTAGTACCCTAGTTGCTGCAATCCATGTGTCCTATCATTATTCTCTATTCCACGTCTGGTGTCCTACACCTGCTGGAATAAGTCTAGAAGAAATTCCTGTTTCCCCAGCATGGCCTTTTGAAGTACATACATTACTCATTGTGACCTATTTGGGTCCAGATGAAGTGAGGAGCATTATTTGGCTTCAGGATGATGTCCTTCTGTTGCTGCACCCCAGAATTCTGTTCACTAGCATACCTCCCAACCATACTGAATTACTCTGTTTGTACCGAGTTTTGGGGTCCAATGAAGGGTTGCCACGATTCCTGAATGGCACCCCTTCATTTCCGATTTTTTTCATTTTTTTTTCCGCAATTTGTGAGCTGACATCATTACATGCGAGATGACTTCTGTTCCATCAGGGCTACCAGCCTGTCAGAATTGAGTTCAAGGAGCTCGCGTTATGCACGTATTTCCGGCTGGCTGGCCTGCTGTTCAAATGCTCTGAGCGAAAACGGCAATGGCCTTATTATGGGGGAAAGGACTACTGTACTGAATGGAAGGACATGGAAGTACTTCAGAGACCTGCAACAGCCTTATTCTGAATGGGGGAAAGGACTAAGAAGTGATCGGCAAAGGCCTTATTCTGATATGAGTGGGAACGGACTTTCAGTAAGGAAACCTTATTTATCTGTGTGTGTGTCTGTGTGTATCATGGTAGGTGTAGAATACCTAACAGAATAGATATACCTTAGCATTTTGAGCTGTTGGGGTAGCTCTGTTAATAAAACTATAAATGACGAAGCACTCAGGAAAATCGTAGGACTTTGCAAATCCTGTCAAAAGCTTCTCCTTTTTCATTTCTGTTGTGTTACAAAACCAGAAATAGACTCCCGATAAGATGGGTAACTATTTTCAGGGAAGTGTTACTTTTGGATTTCAAACTTTTAAAGTATAATTCAGTGAAATTCAACGTTTGGAGTGTTGATATGCATTTCAGCTAAGAATGAATATACACCGGGCAGACAGACGTGTTTTTGTGCTGAATTAGACATTTTTTCTTTCTGTTTGTTGCATTTCATTAAGCTGTCCAGAACCAGGTACACAAGATTGTCCCCCAGTACAGTAATAGCAGGAACTGTTGTGTACCACTGGCAGGTGTTTCCTTGAATTCACTAACAAGTTAACTTTAAAATAGCTGTTAGTAATGTTGTTGTAATAAAATGTACCTTGGAGGTAGCTGCTGGCTTTAACATTGTTTAAGTTAGTTGAGCAAAAACCTGAAGTGCACTGGCTTTCGTAAGGGTTTAAGCAATTAGAAAATGGTTTGTGTTAGTTTTCAGCTGCAGTGACAACTTAAACTATAGTAATATAATTTGCAATGCAGTGTTCTTTTCTATTCATTAATAATTCTGTTGATAGGTAGCTGATACAATACAGGAGTGTTTTCTAACTGCCATTTTTTAAAGACACTGAGTGTTATAAAATTAATTTGAAATTCTCTCTACAAATGGTGTTAAGTAACAATTTTCCCTTGCAGGGGTATGTTTCCTTATTAAAGAAATACTAGAGGGCTCATGTTTTAAAGAAATGTTGCCCCAGTCCTCATATTATACCACACTGGAACTTTGTTAGTTGCAGTCCTTGGTTAAAGTGGTCTGTTTTTTTGGAAGCATGCTTTTGTAAACCTTGGCCATTCTTTGTTTATTCATTCCACAATTTAAGTATATTTACACAAGTATAATACTCTTGCCTGCTGAGATTGGTTTACATGTTACAAAAGCATTGACTAGAGTAGCATGCTACAGTTGCTTTAACTGAGTCCTTCATTTATCCACATGGCTGAATGGACTTGTTTTCAGACAAAGGCATTCCTATTATCAAATGAAAAGGAAGAGCATTTAAAAGAAGCAATGCTCTATGTATTTAAAATCAGAACTGTATTATACTATATGAGCTACTCTTTTTAATTGTTTTCACTCAAAGTAGAATATTACATTTACACATCACTTATTGTAAAGCATCTGCAACCTAAAGTTACATGTGGAAAAGCATGCAGTTAACCCTCCAAATAATGGGTATCTGATAACAGAAATGGCTTGTTTTGTATCCATTTCATTTCTCATATACCACATGTTTATATGCTCTTTTTGCAATGCAAGTAGTGATTTGCCATCTTTCTTACATTTATTATCCATGATTTTAAGGCAATATGATCTGTAAATGATACTCCATATTTTTAGTGCTGCACAGATTAAATCTAGGCTTCGTGTACAAATAAACCTATTTTAACTGGCAACAGTGTGTGGCATATGTCACCATTTACAGTAGTTGTGTGTCTCTGTTTGTACAAGTATAGTTAATAACAGGAATATAATTGACAGACGACACATTATAATACAGTATAGTTATAATGTAGCTGTTACACCAGCTTGTTGTAGAACAGGCTTGTCAATCACTGGCCTACTTTGATACCTTGTGCAAGTTTTTTTGACCCCCTGTACTTCATTTATTTCTGCTATTCATGACAGTTCATGTCAAAGCAATAACACATATGACAATTTGTGATAGTTAAGTATCTTTCCCAAGATCTTTCCCAAGACCTCTTTTTATGTTTGACTGCAGAAGTTAAGTTATAGGCTTTAGATTGGCTGCTAGTAAATATAACCTTTGTCCAGGTTTTTTGTGCTAAGAGGTTGAGAGCTATGGTGAGAAGTGAGAACTGAATTCACTAAATGATAGCCATTAAGTTTCAGTCTTACTATCTTTCAGGAAACTGCTGATTTGGCAGTGGTATGTTGCTCTGACTGTAGTGTACAGGGTCCTGGGTTCAAGACTTGCCAGTGAAATGTATGGTGGTAGCACATTGTATTCTAGCAACTTTCCAAAATTATACAAGCAATGTTTAAAATGTGTCACTGTTTTTTGGCCTTCTGCCCCCCCCCCCAAAAAAAAAAACTGAAATTGAAAATAAGTGCGAGAAGCTATGCAAGATGCCTATGGCTTACACTACTGTCATTCTATTTATAGTGTGGGTGTGGAAGTAGACTTTTTTATGATGGAAATGTTCTAAATTGGGCAGTTTTGTCATTATTGGTTCATGCATTTTGTTTCATTGCCTACAGTACAGCCTACTGGAAAAATGTTCAAACAATAAATTTAAAATGTGCTCTGTCTAATAAGTGTGCTGTATTATGCAAGGAATATAATTTAATAAAGTTAGGAAGGTGTATCAAAGAAAATAACGCATGTATATTTCTTGTTTTGTGTGCAAGGGGCCAATGATTTGAAAACAGCCCAAAGGTAATCTTTATCCAACACTGGCCAGATGCATTTTCTTTGGATGTGGTGTGGGTTTCAGTGCTGTTTCAATGAATGAGTTTCAAGGGCAGAGAATTTTTAATGCAAAGTCTGTTTTCATTTTGAGACTGTATTGCTTTGTTTAGCAGATGTCTGTTCGTGTTTGTGCATTGTGCTGTAAAATGTAAAAATAAAATTCAGATAATCCTTGTAGCAGTAAAGCAGTTTGCACAGATTAGTCTTTATGGTAAATGGGACGAAATAGCCAGGTAATGGGACATTGGAATGGCTGCAGGGGAACTCTGGTGCCATACTTTGGTTGTCTGTTCTTCAGTTTGCGTTTGAAAGTTGATATCCCACAATTCCATTGGAGTGGGTGGGGTTACATAGTTATGTATGCAAATTATATGTTAATCAGTGTACAGATTTGTACCTATTTTTTTTCATGGGCCTTGTCCAGATTTTTTATGTTTCCAGGTTGAGAGGTTTGTTCATTAGTGCCCCAGCACCTTTAACTCTCCTGCTAGTGGCCCTTTCAGTTGTATGTCTCTGTACGTGTCCTTGTTTGCTCTTTTCCCATCAGATCCCCAGTACCAACTGATACTTTACACCAGGATCCATGTGGTTAATGTGTAACTGCTAGTACTGAACTTCAAATGCCAACCTCCTGCCTACTTGTTGAACCTTTACTATAATCTTCATCTTCTCAAAATCTTCCTCATCTTCC
>NC_056749.1:465802910-465847552 GCF_019279795.1 Protopterus annectens
TTTCTACCAGGACTCTCAACGAGAGGAAGAATAAGTTAATTTTGAAAGGCCTCCTCCAGTCTTATTTCTCTGAGGCTATTTCTGGGTTGGAGGGCTCACCCCCACCTGTTAAACCCCACAAGAGGCATTCTTCCTAGTCTTCATCGAAGTCACTCCCATCTTCTCCCTCTGGAGATCATAGGGAGTCTACTCACAAGAAGGTGAAATTGATTACTACTCCAGCACTGCCACCTGTTACCCTTTCGGCTGCAAGTTCGGCACCGCCCCAAATGATCCTGACTACAGCCATGTCTCCTTTGTCAGTATCGGCACCGGAGTTCCCGGTGCAGACAACTGCGGTTCTGACACTTCTTTTGGAACCCTTAATGGCACCGTCGATACAGGTTCAGTCCCCTTCAGCATCGTTCGTACAGTCAACTTTGGCTCTAAGTATGACTCTTCTGTACTCCACTGCGCAGACTTTTTTGGCACCGTCCTTATTGCCGGTGCAGACACTTTCCACTACGGCACTGTACCCTTCGGGGCAGACCTTTGCCTTTATGGTGCAGACACCTTCAACTACCACGGCACTATCTTCAGCGCAGACTTTTTCTGCACCATTTTCTTTGGTGCAGACTTCCTCGCCTCCGAGTTCTGCACCAGTTGAATTGGCAAGGACCAAATATTCCCCTTCATTGAATCCTTTTGCAAGCAGTCAGTATAGTCCTTTCCTGGAAAGGCCAGAATCGCCATCAGCCTTTTCCATGAGGTCAACCAAGAGTCTTTCTTTCTGAGCAGGATGTGTTGCGACTTGTTGATCAGTTGCTTGTGGCCAGAGGTGTCTCAACTGTCTAAGTCCATGTTCTCTCATTCAGGTGAGCGTATTTTGCCTCAAACCCCAACATATATGCCTCCTTCGACTTCCACTCAAGTCTCTAAGCCTATTACTCCGACAGCAGCTTTCCTCCCTCCGACTCAAGTAGTGGATCTCACTTTGGAACCAGAGTCGTTCTTGTGGCCTTGGGAGCACTGGGCATCAGGCTTTTCTTAGGCCAGTGGCTATGCCATTGGGGAGGGCATGCCTGGCTTCAAGGCGATTTTTTTTTTTCTATGGCACTTTCCAGGGATGCTCTCTTACAGTTCATGGTCCTTTTGAGACTCCTGGTCTGGGGGTGGGCTCGTCGGGGCAGGGTGTGACCACAGTTCCGAGGTTGTCATGCTCTGTTCCGGGCTGCTATTCCTCCTTGGGCGGGCCAGCCTTCCAGACCATGGAGAGGGCGCTTTCCTCTGCTGGCAAAGCTCATTTGTCAGAGTCATCTTCCCCCTCTGTGCCGCAACTGCCACAAGCTTCAACTTCCAGACACCGGGCACAAGAGCCTCGGGTCTCTCCTCCTCAGGAGACCCCCTCTTTGCAGTCTTCCCCAGAACCTCCCACTGAGGAAGCACCCCACAAAGCATCGTGTAAGAGGAAACGCATAGACTTCACTGAGTAGTCATTGAAGATACGGATTTTAATGATGGGGAAGTGTCCCCAAAGTCACCCTCTAAGGATCTCGAGAATGTCACCAAAGGACACCTCATCAGAGAGGTGACTGGAAGCCCTCTAATCCTTCCTCTGAGGAATCCGTATTCCTGCAGGCTTTTCGTGCACAGCCTCCTACCTCCTGGGTCACCCTGCCTGCCGATGAGCTCATCGTGCAGCACACATGGAAGGCTCCTGATACCATGGAAGTGATACCTAAGAGGCCAGATAAAATATTATCACCCCCCCCCCTGCCGGACACCCCCCACTGGTCAGGTGGTCTCCCAGTAGATGCTATGGTGGTGGCAGCTGCTACTAAGAAGGATTCGGTGGTGGCAGCTGCTACTAAGAAGGATTTGGTGGTGGCAGCTGCTACTAAGAAGGATTTGGCAGAAGAAAGCCAAACTGTCCATCTGCCCAACAAGGAGTCTTGGGCAATTGACAGATTCGCGAAGTGTGTGTTTGCTTCACTGACCTTCACCGTAAGGTCTTTGAATTATTTGTCACATTTTACCAGGCTTCAGTGAGATCATATCAACCAGCTGTCTGAAACCTTGGCAGGAGCTGTTTCTGATGAAGTCCGTGATAATGTGGTTTCCCAGCCACCCTAGAGTCCATTTCCAACTCTTCCATGCATCTTATTTCTCATGCAACGGAAGGGGCGGCTAGAGCATCAGGCATGGGTATTGTCGCCAGACAACATGCTTGGATGCACCTTTGTGACTTTGTGGACTCCTTTAAGGCTTCCTTCATGAATACCCCTATAGAGGCCACTTCTTGTTTGGCCCTAAAATCAAGGATATGCTTTCACGGTGTGAACAAGATGGCAAAACCTTGTCTGTCATTGGTGTCAGACACTCACCCCTCAGCGATTCTACTCTAAAAATCAGAGGAATGGAAAGATCTGGCACAAGAAATCGCAGGGTTCTTTCTGGGATGCACATGCCAAGTTTTCTCCTAGAGGCAGCGGGGAAAACTCCAGTGGAAGACTCCCCTTTTGGGGCCTAGGAGGTCCGTGAAACCGGGGTTTCAGAGATTCTTTCTTTGGCCAACCCTATCAGTGCTCCTGAAGCACTGCCCGACTGCTCACCTCTGGAAGCGGTTGTGGGTCATTTCTCCCTGTACCCTGCTGCCTGGCAAAACATAACACCTGACTCTTGGGTAGAATGGATTATATCCAGAGGCTGTCCCATCCCCTTCCATCTTGCCCAGTCTCGTCAAGAGTGTTACCTGACATCCCACCCAGTCAATGGGAAACCGCAGCCCAAGAAATCAAAAAGCTGCTACAAAGTGTCATCCAGACAGTCCCCCCAGACCAGATAGGATCCGGATTTTACCTAAGTTTCTTTTTAGTTCCAAAAAAGACAGGGGACTGGAGACCAATTCTGGATCTCAGTACAGTAAGGAAATTTGTAAAAACAGAGAAATTCCGGATGGTCATGTTTCAGTCTATCCTTTCTCTTCTGGAATAAAATGATTGGATGTGCTCTGTAGATCATATTACCACATAAAAATGGACAAATGCTCAAGAAGATACCTCCACTTCCATATAGGAGCCAGTCACTACCAGTTTCGAGCCCTGCCCTTTAGTCTCTCTACATCCCCCAGAGTGTTCACAAAATGCATGGCAGTGGTTTATCGTTCACTTGCAACTTCAAGAATTCCATTCATTTCCATATCTAGACGAGTGGCTCCTTACCGCCCCCACCAAGCGTCTACTGGAAGACACCCTGCAATATACTCTCTTAGCAGCTCAAAGCCTGGGAATCACTATAAACTGGAAGAAATCCAACACAATGCCTACTCAGTCTCTGGAATTCTTAGGGGTACTGTTGGACACGAGAAATTGCACAGCATCTCTTCCAGAACACAGACTTCAGAGAATAAGACAACAAATTCAACCGCTGCTATGTCACCACAAATCCCAAACTCAGTCTGTACTTCAGCTATTGGGGTCAATGGCAGCTTCGATTACCATTGTTTCCCTAGCCAGATTTCACATGAGACTTCATCAGTGGCTACTTCTCACTCAGTGGTACCCTCTTTAACACCCTTTGTCCTTTCAAATAAGTGTGACTCAGATGCAAGCAAAATTTACTCTGGTGGACGTCTCTAAATCCACAACAGTGGTCTCACCCTTTCACCCCCTATCAAACGATAGCCACGGTGACCACGGACACCTCCCTGATGGGGTGGGGGGGGGGCTATGTCAGGGAAACTCAGTCTAAGGCACATTGGTCGGAGACTGAGGTCCTTTTGCACATCAGTGTCCTGGAACTGAGGGCGGTGCTTCTAGCATTGCAAGCATTTCACTCCATCCTTCCGTCAGGGACTATTGCGATCCAGTCAGACATGTCAGTGGTCTGGTACATCAACAAACAAGGGGGCACCAGATCCTACCTGTTATACCAAGAGGACTTGAGAATATGGCAATGGGCGATAGATCACAACAGCTTTCTGAATGCAATGCACATTCCCGGGAGCTCCAACGTGATAGCAGACAAATTGAGCAGGTGCATTCTACAGTCTGAGTGGTCCCTCAATCCTCTGATAGCGGCAAAAATCTTCCACCACTGGGGCCAGCCTTGCTGCGACCTATTTTCCACCCTAACCAACTACAAGTGCAGCAACTACTTTTCCCTGATCCCCCCTTGGGAACAGTTGCCAAGGAACGCTCTAGTCCACGCTTGGTCCTCGGGTCTTCTTTATGCCTATCCTCCTCTTCCCCTCATCTCCCGATTTCTAAAGAAAGCATGACAGTTGAAGAGCAAAGTGATCCTCATTGCTCCATATTGTCCTCGACAAGTCTGGTTTCCCTTCCTCTGGCCTCACCTGCTAGATCAACCATGGATCCTCAATCCATCCCCAGCGTTGCTCTCCCATCCGCAGGGTCTGATTCACCCCAATCTAACAACCCTGAAACTGACAGCTTGGTTTCTCCACTTCCTATGATTGCCAGGCATGAAAACCTTTCATCCCATGTGCACAATATTCTTATTTCATCTCATAAATCGTCCACCAGACTAATTTATCTTAACAAATGGAAGAGGTTCTCTCTGTGGGCAGCAGATAAGCAAATAGACCACTTGTCAGTCCCGGTCTCGGTAGTATTGGATTACTTATCACATCTGTTCCACTCTGGGGTGTTTGCCTCTACTGTCCGTGTACATTTGGCTGCCATCTCAGATTTTCATATTAGTTTTCAAGATTCTTTACTTGTGTCACACAGACTCTGTAAGACCTTTTTGAAAGGGGTTATCCACCTAAAACCTCCCTTCAGAGAACCCATTCAACCTTGGGATTTGGCTTTGGTTCTGCAAGCTTTAACAGCTCCACCCTTTGAACCTACATCCTCTTGTGATGTAAGATGTCTCACTTGGAAAACTTTGTTTCTGATTGCAATCACATCGGCCAGATGATTGTCAGAACTTCAGGCCGTATGCATCAAACCTCCCTATCTGGTCTTTCATAAGGACAGGATATCACTGAGAACCAACTCTACCACTTTACCAAAAGTGGTGTCAGAGCAATCTGTCAACCAGTCTATTGATCTCCAAGTGTTCTTTCCTAACCATTCTAACAAGGGAGAGTACTACCTGCACTCCTTGGATGTTCATAGGCAGTTACGATTTCATCTGGACAGAACAAAATCTACCTGTAAATCAGACCAACTCATTCTGGCATTTTCTGGACCTAGACGGGGTCATCCTGTATCAAGTTACACTGGCTTCATGGTTGAGAAATTTGATCACCTTTATCTACAACAAAAACCATCTCATCTTGCCTCAGAGTAAAAGCAGGTTCTACAAGATCTATGGCCATTTCAGCAGCTTTCCGTGCGAAGGCTCCCCACAATATTTGCTCAGCGCTGCAACTTGGGCCAAACCTCATACCTTTTATTCTTCATTACAAATTGGACTTGGCCTCCAGAGGTAGAGCTTTCTTTGGTTCCATGGTGCTCAGGAATGTCCTTCCATGAGGGCCACCCAGGAATACAGGTAGCTGGGAACTCTGTCCCATCGGTAAGGAATGAACGAAGATTAACCACATGTCTTACCATAACATTCCATCTGTGCTGTTGATCTTCGTTCATTCATTACTTCCCACCCTCCGTCCCCCATCCAGAGTTTCTTGGTTGGTCTTATGTACTCCTTTTTGGTAGGTCTGTTATGACCACAGGTAGCCTCTGCTTTTATCTGTCAACGATCTGAGGTAACTGGGAGCAGAGCATTCTGATTAGGCCGTTGTTTCGAGAGTTTTTGGCTGACACGAGCTTGATATTGGTCTGCTCCGTTCTGAGGACGGAACCGATAACCCATCAGTAGTGAATGAACGAAGATCAATAACACAGATGAAACGTTCTGGTAAGACCTAACTTCTTTTTTTTTTTTTATGAGGTGCAGACCAAAGTATGAGGGAAAAAAATCTGGGCATTCTATGAAATGCTGAACAGTTGATGGGGTGTATATAAAGGAGATGAGCAGCATGCTTGCTTTGGTGCAGTTTACTTAACTTTGTCACACAAGGACCTGAATTGTTAGTATATTGTTGAAGCGCAGAAAGCGGATAAAATGAGGTACACTTTAATACAATAACAGAAGTAAAGTATGTTCCTAAGTTTAGAAGAGAAAAAGAAAAAGTGAGTATCGTGTACTGCTGCACCACATTGCCAGTGAACAAAGTAATGTCTTGGCTACTGAACAGAATTCCTTAAAATGTCTGCATTCCTGTCATAACTTGCATAATGCATGTTCAATGTTTGTCCATCAAGATTGTTTTAAACATGGTTGCCTTTTTAACTATGCATGAAACAAGCTGTATTATACCACAGTTAAGCAACCATTTTAGGTTGTCATTCTGTATGCAATGGTTTAGCATGTGGTTTTATGCTTAATGTTTGACATGTCAGCAAATCTGATGTTGTCACTTTCATTCATTCTTCAGTTGTTGGGTTGAGATCTGACTTTGCTCCGTTTTCCAGCTCGTGGAACGCTGAAAACTCTTGCTCCTCCCTTACCCCTAATGCACTAGTCCCATACCATACCTGAGATCTTGTTTGCCACCTTCATGTATGGACATGGTCGCTGTTAGCTGTCGAACTGTATCTTTTTTTCTTGTGAGTAAAAGTAGATTTTGTATATGTAAACCCTTTACCTTATTTTGTATCTTCTCTTGCCCTTCCTACACTTTTTAGTTCTGAATACCATTGTTATTTACCCTTCTTTTTATTTTGATTTTGTACCTTTCAGGTAGTCTCTTACATTTACCATTGTTGGCAATGTTCCTTTTTCTAACTATGTAGAAACTAAAAAACAAAAAAAACTTCTTTTTTTTATACTATCCTGCTATTGTTAATGTCTGCAGAGATAACCGTGAAACCCTCGGGTTTTAAAAAATGTAAGGTCTGTGGCCATAACATTCCTTTCTCAGCTGCCCATAATGTGTGTGTTTGTTGTTTAGGCCCGTCCCATTTGGATACGGCCTTTAATCCTAGGGCCCTTATTGACTGCAGAAGTAGGTTGATTTTTGAGAGATTTATTACCTTCAGCATCTTCTGATTTAGCATCTGGGACTCAAACCCCTAAGAAGGTTGATTTATACAAAAAAAAAAATGCCAAAAGGGTCCCTTGAACCCTTAAGTTTCTTCGGCTCCGAGCTCAGAACTGCCTCAAAAAATATCAAAACTGTCAGATCCAAGACAAAATCCGCTGGTCTGACTACTTTAGATCCAAAAGCTATGATGTCTGATCCTAAAAAGCACAAGGATAGGTGACCTTGGATCTGGTCTCCTCCGACTCTAGATCTGATATCTTCCTGTCTCCTATCTCCTTTCTTGGAAAGATGTCACCACTCTAGGATAACTTCTCTTGTTTTAGCTTCTCGTTCCTCCAGAATTTTGACCAAAGCAGATGTGAATAGGACGATGAGGAAATTTATTTAATTGGAAATTCAAATAGCGGTTCTTCTGGCTCCTACTTCAGTGGGTCAGGAGGCCTTCATCAGTACTACCCTCACCTATTTTGTCTCCTTCTCTGATCTGACCTTTGCTTTCAGCGCAGTTGGATCAGAGAATCCCAGATACAACCATATTGGATCCAAAGATCATTGTATCTTCTATGCCAATACTGTCTGAGTGGACTGGCTGCAAACACATCAGACTCTGATGACTCTGAGCCATTGCGTCGGCAAGGTTCTCTGATCAGTCTCTACCCCTTGGCGCCTTGGCTGTGGACAGCTCGGCTCTGACCCCTGCTTCAAGTGCTTGCCTTTGGGTCAGAAGGAGCAGCCGTTTTTAAAACATGTCTACTCTGAGCCATTAGTTTCTTTCTGTCCAAGGCATTGTGCTTTCAAAGTAGTGGAGAGAGTTGCTCTGAGAGGACGTGTACACCTTCCTTGGTGACTACATCCCAGACCCAGTTGTCTTTGCGTCTTGAGCTTCAACTTCCTGCTCCACAGGGCCATCCAGCTCAGTTTCCAGGATAACTCTCAAGGTATATTGATATCTTCCAGTACTTCTCCAGAACATCCCGCTAATGAAGTCCCTAGGAAGAATGTGTAAAAGGAGACACTTTGTCTCTCCTCAAGAGTCTGTCACTTAAGGATACTGATTTTGATGAGGGGGAAGAGTCCTTAAGATCACCAGCTGATAATGTCTCATTTGGAGACATGTTGGGACATCTCAAGGAAAGGGGTCGTTGGTTAACAGACAACCCTTTCCAAGAGGAATCTGTATTCCTGGAAGCTTTTGGGGCTGGCCCATCTACTTTCTAGGTTACTCTGCCCACAGATGAGCTCCATGCTTTGACCTCTCACTGGGTGTGGATGGAGCCTGATTCTGTTGAACCAATCGCCAAGAGACCAGACAGAAAACTGGCACCACCCAAGGATAGGGAATTTTGGAGCAAAGGAGTACCAGTTGATGCCATGGTCATATCAGCAGCCACAAAGAAGGAACTTGCAAAATAAAGTTGCTTTGTTCACCCCCTAACAGGGAGTCTAGGGTGTTAGACAGATTCAGTAAGTGTGTACATGCTTCAGCGACCTTAGTATTTCAGGCACTGAATTATCTGGCACACTTGATTAAAGAACTTGCCAAATCCCTTTCTGGGACCATTACTTCTGAGGTAGAGAGCTCTGTTGCCTCACAGTTGGCTACCCTACAGTCTGTTTCAAATTCCTCCACGACTCTCATCTCACATGCAGCTGAAGGTGTCACGGGCAACTGGTTCATACATTTCTGTTGAGGCATGCCTGGATGCATCTGTGATTTTGTGGAGCCATTCAAGTCTTTTGTCAGTGCTGCCTTTGATGGAAGTTCTGTGCCTAAGATTGAAGATGCATTATCCAGGTGTGAACATGATGGTAAGAACCTGTCTGCTGTGGGTATACATTTTTCAACTTCTTAGGGAACCTTTCCTGGGAGTCAACAAAGTGGTTGAAAAATGTGGTTCAGAAAGCCTCAGGGTCCCTTCCAAGATCTGCGTGGAGAAAGTTCCCCCAGGGGCAGTGAGGAGAACTCTAACAGAAGACTCCACCCTTACAGCAGAGGAGGCCCACAGAACCAAGGGTGTGGGCACACTTTCTCTGACAAATCCTGCCAGCACACTTGAAAGGAAGCCCGGTTGTCCACCTCTGGAGGCAGTCTGAGGTCACTTATCCCTGCACCAGAGAACTTTGCTAGAGATTACAAAAGATTCATGGGCGAAGACTATTATTTCCGGAGGTTATATAATTTCCTTTTCCCTCCCCCGCCTCCCAACAGTAAACAAAATTCCCAGTGCTCCATACAGTCAAAGAAAGCAGTAGCAGTAGAAATAAAAATAGCTGCTAGGGAAGAGTCATCCAGGAAGTCCCCTCAAACCAGAAAGAGTCTGGAACTTAACTCAAGATTCTTTTTGGTGCCAAAGAAAACCGGGGACTTGACACCGATTTTGGATATCGGCAATCTGAACAAGTCTGTTCATACAGCAAGTTCTGGATGGTCACAGTTCAGTCCATTATGCTTTTTCTGCACAAGGATTATTGGATGTGCTTTAATAGATCTTCATGATGTGTTCTATCATATAAAAATGAACAGTCTGTCCAGAAGATGCCTACGCTTCTGACTGGGAGACTGTCATTACCAGTTCAGAGATATGCCCTTTGATCTCACCACAGCTGCCAGGGTGTTCACCAAATGCAAAGCATTAGTGGCAGCTCACCTGAGACTGTAAGGATTCTGGGTGTTTCCCTACTTGGACAACTGGCTTATAACCACTTCAACCGGCCATCATCTGATCAAAGCAAGAGATTATGTACTGCAGTTGTGCTCCACCCTGGGAATTACCATAAATCACAACAAATCTCAACTAGAACCAACTCAAATGTTAAAGTTTATCGGAGCATTGTTTGACGCAGTATACTTACAGCCTCCCTTCCTTTACAAAGGGGTACGAACCATAAGATTCCAGGTGAAAACGATCACTCAAAAATCTTCTCTCAGCTCGATTTATCCCAAGTATTGAGGTCACTATCTGCTGTGATAATTTTGGTTCTGTTAGCAAAATACCGCATGAGAATTTTTCAGTGGACCCTAGCAGCTCAATGTCTATTCTTCAACCAAAATCAGGATAACTCGCACATGCAAAAATTACCTCCTTTACTCCAATCAGATAATGCAGGGTCACCCCTTCTCTCTCCCTCATTCCAAGGCCATCGTTGCAACCAATTCTTGGATTGGTTGGGGGGAGCACTTGATGGTCCAAGGCAATATGCCCCCCCGAAGATGCCAAAACGCATAATGAATCTCTTAGAGATGAGAGCAGTCCTACTAGCATTGCAGACCTTCCAAGACCATCTTCCCTCCAGGACCATTGCAGTTCAGACAGACATGTCAGTGGTCTGGTACATCAACAAACAAGGGTAAACCGGATCTTATCTTCTGTGCCGAGAAGCTTTGAGACTCTGGCAATGGGTGATGTCATCCAGTTGATTTCTGATAGCAATGCACATTCTGGGGAAATCCAGTGTGTGATAGCAGACAAGTTGAACAAGCACAAGTGGTCACTCAACATTAATGCAGTGGAAAGGATTTTCTGTCGATGGGGTCAAACTTGCTGTGATCTTTTTGCATCTCCCCTCAGCAAGTGTAGCAGGTTCTATGCCCTGTTTCCTCCAGTGAGGGAATTACCAAGAAATGCTCTTCTCCAGAATTGGCCCCCAGTCTTGTCTACACTTTTCACCCAGTACGTCTAATACTCAAATTCCTTCAGAAAGCAAAAGGACACAGTCATCCTTATTGCTTCTTATTGGCCTTCTCAGAATTGGTTCCCCTTTCTTTGGCATCATCTGCTTCCTCCCACCATGGATTCTGGATCCAGTTCCAAACCTACTTTCTCATCTGATATACACCCGGACATTTCAGGCCAAAAACTGACTGCATGGTTTCTCCACTTCCAGTAGTAGCAAGACAGTCCAGGCTCTCCTCCCCCATCCACCACTTTCTTTTATCCTCCCACAAAGCTGTAAGTAGAAAAATTTACAGAAGTAAATGGAAGAGGTTTATTATTTGGGCACAGCAAAATGACATTGACCCTTTTTCAGTGCCAGTACCCAGAGTTCTTGAATTTTTAGCCACATTTTTTAACAAAGGTGATAGTTCTTCAGTTATGAAAGTACAACTAGCTGTCCTTTCTAATTTTCATATTGGAGTGAATAATTTGCCTTTAGTGTCTTCCAAACTTTGTAAAGCATTTATAAGAACTTTTCTTAGACCCCCTTTTAAAGACCCCATTCCCCAGTGGGATTTGAATTTGGCTTTACAGTCTTTGACCCAGTCTCCCTTTGAACCATTAAACAAGTGTGAATTAAATTTTTTAACGTGGAAGACTGTCTTTTTAGTGGTCATTACACCTGCTAGAAGAGTCTCAGAACTTTAAGCTCGGTCTTCTAAGTCTCTTTTTGATTTTTCATAACAATAGGGTGTCTTTGAGCCAGTCCATTCTTTCTTCCTAAGGTGGTGTCCGAATCCAATATTAATCATGCTATCTGTCTTCCAGTTTTCTTTCCAAATTTTTCAGACAGAGTATGTGTTGCACCTATTGGATGTTCGTAGACCATTACCTTGTTATATTTTTATCTGCTTAGAACAAAAACTTTAAGGAAATCAGATTGGTTATTAGTCTCCTTTTCAGATTCAGAATTGGGCAAACCATTTACCAAGTTAACCTTAGCCAAATGGTTAAATGATTGATTGTATTTCATCTGTTTACAAAAAATTGGGTTTATCTTTGCCAAAACCACTAAAAGCTCATTCAAACAGGTCTGTGGCAACTTCACTATATTTATCCGAATCTTACTTGGATGGTGTTTATGCAGCTGCAGTGTGGGCTAACCCTCATAGCTTTATTGCTCATTACAAATTGAATCTGGATTCTAGGGGGGAAAAACCGCCTTTGGCTCAGCAGTACTCAGGAATATCCTTCCTTACAGTCTTTCCGGGATTTAGGTAGCTGGTGACTCTGTCCCAGCAGTTGAGGAATGAATGAAAATGACAACATTGGATAAAAGTTATGTATATACCATAATGTTCCATCTGTATTGTCCATTTTCATTCTTTCTCAACATGCATTCCCCCAATCCCCTACCGTTTTTGTCTTCTATCCTTCTCTCATCTCTATGTATTTGTTAAATATTATGTAGACATAAAAGTCAGCAAATGGTATGGGGACTGGAGCATAATGGCTAAATGAGGAGCTCGAGAGTTTTCAGCGTTCCATGAGCTGGAAAAAAAGGCAGAGTCTGATCAGAGGGTTGGATTCAAACCCAACAGTTGTGGACAACAATGATGGAACGTTATGGTGAGTACATAATTTTTGTTAGTCATGTTCGTAAGACCCTTGTTAGTACTTTACATTTTGTTGACCACAAATTGTACTGCAGTTTATTTCAGCACTGATGAATGCTTGCTTGCTGTTGTCTAGGTTCTTTCCATTTCTGTCGTGTCTCACTCTGCTGAATGTGGTTGACTCTAATAGAGGGTTGAGAAGGTTCATTACATCCCAGCGAGCTTCTGGTGCTCCAAAGTTTGTGAGACCATAGTCCATTAGATGAGCTTTTCTTTAGGTAAAAGTTGCTCAGCTGTTGCACTCTTGCTCTGTACCTTCTTAAACCCAACAGATTTTTGGGACGGTGATGAAATGTGAAAATTCAGAAGCACATTACTTGGAAGTCTTGGGTGCTGATGACCTAATACAACCATAGCCATTTTCAGGCAAAGTAGAATACGAGCAATTTGCTACCCTTATATCTAGAAGGATGTGTGCACTTTCATGGGTCTAGGCAGGGGAGTGAATGCATTTGAAAATGAACCAGCCAAGGACAGGGCAACTGTTCTTGAATGACAAAAAGAAGTGAAGGTGCAGAGAAAGAGAGCCTGGTGTACCTCGGATCCCTCTAATGGCCACAGGAAGAACAGGGTACACCCTATCCAAAATTATGTCTGACCACTTGGGGTAAGAAAATGGGGGGTGGGGGGTGGGCAGGTGTTTGATGGTCTCAGACTGAACTACCTATTTTGTATGTAGTGTGCGTGATTATTGCTGCTGCAAGAACTTTGCTGAGATGTCAGAAGTAGGTAGAAGTTATTCAGTATGATAGCTGATCAAACAAAAGTATAAAGAACAAAAGTGAACCGTTGAAGTGCTTTTCAGTATAAGAATAGATTATAGAAATACTACTGAAAATTTATTTTGAATCAGTAGCAGTATCTCGGTTTCAGTATACAGGTTTAGAACTTTCCCAAGTGAAGATATGAATTATAGGTCCTTGCGTTTATCCGTGTCTGTTGCTAGAATGTTCCAGTTCACATCACATATGTTCTATGCTAAAGCTTTCTTTCATTAAAAATTCACCATTTTTAAACTTAGCATGCATTTTTAGTTGTGTAAAAGAAGGAATGCATTTCTTTTGTCAAAGTACTTCTCACTCCCTTTTTTCTCTTTTCCTGTGTTACATTGCATGTTGTCCTTGCCCTACTAAATGTTTAAGGCATATTCCAATTGTCATGCAGCATTTAGCTTCATAAATCATTTGCTATGAAGACTTGTATTAAATTTGAGGAAAACATGTGATAGTGCCAGTCTTGATTTCCTCAATCCACAGGACTTGAAACTGACAGGATTCTCAGCTTAGCATCTGAGACTTTCCCAGGCTACAAAACTCCCCCCTTTACGCATAACCCTGTTCACTGATGGACCCTTCAGGCATGCGTATAGGTGTACCAGGCCAACGGGTATATATCACATCAGCGAACTACCAAAACAGCAAATTGCATTACATCGAATTGCCATAGTTGGCCAACATGTCCCATGTCTTCACTGTGGTGCGATCTTGGAGTTGATATATTTAATTAGCAGGGGTACAGGGGGCAAAGCCCCCCTGCAAAAAATGGGAAAAAAAAGCAAAAGTTTACAAGCAGAGAGCTGGAAGATGAACCATTTACAGGGTGCCTGTGTCCATTAGAGACGGGTGCCAAACCAGGGGTGAATATCATGTTCCCCATCCGGTTGTCCGAGTTACACTTGCCTTGGGTTAGGGAGGAACACTTCTTTCCAAGGATGGGGAGCCTGTTCCAGAGAAGCATAACTGTCTGTCCAGCAGGTACTATTTTATATTGCAGGCAAGATTTAAGTCTCTATAATAGGTAATTCTGGTGTTTGTCTTGCAGATGTGAGGCAGTTTGCATAGGACATTTTATTTATGCCTTGTATTCTTTTCGTGAGTAACTTCTGTGGATGATCCAGTTAAGTACATATCAAAGGGGCATTGTACTCCTTGATGGGTTTGAGTGCAGTATACAGTGGAACAATGATCTCCTTCAACCTAGATGAAGTACTTATACAACATAAAATGATTTCTTCAGTACCATAAACATGTGATGGTTAAAGGATAGGTTACTGTCTGTGTGACTCCAAGTCCCTGACTGTTGGGTCGACTCTTTAGGATGTGTTGTCAGCGTGGCAGTTATCAAGGGTGACTGACTTTGACTTTGAGAATTATATTATTATACACTTCTTGGCATTTAATTTTAGACCATGGGTGTGAATCAGTTATTTGTCTGTCAGTCCTTCTTGGCGAACATTAGTGCCAGTGGGAGATTCTGTGACTGCTCTTAATTTGCAGTTGTATACAGATTTGTTCAGCCAGAGACCCTTTTTGTTGGCTTTGACTTCAGAGAAGTTGGTGCCAACAGAAAAGCAGTCCCGGGGCTGATCCTTGAGGGACTCCACTAGTGACTGGCCTCTCTGTAGAGGGGTGGACCCCCCCCCCCCCCAATTCTAATTTCCTGGGCCCTGTCTGTGAGACAGCAGGCTTTCCAGTGGTTGACATAAGGGTTTATACCCAACCACTTGTGTTTGTCAACAACTCCTAAATGGAGTATTTTGTCAGATGCCTTGGCTAGGTCAGGGTGGGCAGTGTGAACCGTTTTGCTTCTGTCCATTGCTTTGATGATCTTCTCAAAGAAATATACTGGGTTGAGTAGGATTACCTGCCCTTGCACGTAAGTTTCATTCAAACCTTTCAACAAGAAATAAGAATTTAATTTTCAAGGGAATTATTTGAAAGTTTAGCTTATCTGCTCCCTTTTCCTCATCAGTTGTCATTTTCTTACAAATAGATTATGCAGATGCTGTCCATTTTATTGCTGCAGCGAGACACTGTTTCTGAATCCTGAACATCTAATCAGAGAATATCTTTCTAATGCCACCTTTTTTCATCAGCCACTTCAAGTATTTTAGTTGTTTTTATAGCCTGTGTTGCTTACCTTAGAGTTGTGTGTGTGCTTATTGTTTCTAACTTCGAATTTATGTTTTTAAGAAGGTTGCATTACATGGGCATTTCTTTAAATTGGTACAGTTCTTAATTTGGCACTCTCACCAGCCCTTTTTTGGCTCTGGTGTCACTTGTACCTTTATGTAGGTATGGTTCAAACCCTTTAACGTGGGTTGTCTTGTTTGTCAGGTTGCCCTTGATCGTCATAACCCAGGGATAAGCATTTATGACTAGTGTTTCTAATGTGGAATGTGTGAACTTTTTTCTCGGAGACATTTCTGTTTACCCTTCTTACCAGCCCATTTCCAGCTTTGGTTTCTGTTGTGGCCATCTATTGATGCAGCTTTTAATATTTGCTTCTGCCTGCTTCATGTCAGTGTTGACTCCAACTCCAGATTATACCTCTACCGTGAAGGTTTAATTCAAATTCATATTGAGGCCATTTTCTTTTTTGGTGCTGACTGTGATTCTGGTTCTGTTGTCGACCCTTCGGCAAAGAAAATATAGTTGAGCATGGATATGACCTCTGTACTTTCCTTAGCCTGAAACTTTTTTGTGTCCATCTTTGACCCTGACATGGTTTCTGGTACCAACTTAGCATCAAATGTGTCTATTGACACTGTTCTGGGTGCTGGGGTTTAGTGTTCATAGGTAGTTACTAGGCATTTAGGTCCATTTATACCACTGAGTAGCCTAGCTCAATTGCCCCGTGATTTACTTGGGTTGAGTGACTTGTTCAAGGTCAAACAGTAGGGGTCTTTCTAATTGTTTGATATGTCTAGTGAGGTACATCCCAAGGTGTATCAAGCAGTTAGAAAGTCCCTTGAGGTTCCTAACCAAGAAAATCAGTGGCTTAAAATCCTAAGATATCAGAAAAAAAGGAAGCCTTTTGGACTATAACTAGCTGTTAATATGTTACAGCAGTTGTATATTTTTATATAATATATGCATTTTCGTCCCTCTTCTGGTTCATCTGTAGATGGGTCTGAGGCATGTATGCGATTATGTAGCTTTTTGGCTAAATAGGTTTCTGGGTCACTGCCATCTTATGTAGACTTGTCTTTCCTGTTATGACTGGCAGTGAGACCTGAAGTGTTTGATGCCCTCCCCACCTCTGTGACATGTGAGGCTGTGTTGTGTAGTACTTTAAGATGATTATTTTAAACTGTGTAATATTATAATAATGTATATCAGAATGGTCCTTTTGCCTGCCAGATTTTACTGTAGGTGGACTACATTTATTATGTGTTTACATATGCTTTCAGGAATTTGCTTGCATGTATTTATTCTCATTTGTCTAGGAGCATTAACCCACATTCAAACATTGTATGGTAGCAGAATTTATTTTTGGATCTGTCTTGCTCCTTAGTCCTTGCCACAGCTTCTTTTCTCGAACATCTCCTGTTTACAGGATGTGTTTTGAGATGTACATAGTCACTTTTTATACTGCATTGTATGAATAAGCCCTTGGGGTGGTCAGAGTTCAAAATTATAATCTCCATTACTTATGTTAACACAAGGTGGTCAGGTCTTTGGCTTTCTCCACTATTGTACTACACAACTTGATGTACTTTTAAAGGAACCTTTGTCTGGGTATTCATCACGGTTTATTCTGGAGCTTCAACCCTCCTTCCAGCTCTCATTGGAGGTGGCAGTTAACTTTTCCAGAGACGGTGAAATCTGAAAATATTCTTTTCTTTCCTCATCCCAGTATTTAGGGCAAGGATTATGGGAAGATTATATATAAACTTGTTTCAACTATCCTTTGATGGACCAAGCTAATAGAGTGGTTAGATAGCTTAGCATTGCGATCATCACCACCTTAGTTAATATGTTAATTGTGGTCAGTCTGTTTGTGTTTTTTTTCCCTCCTTTGTTGTACCCACACACTGCAGACTGGTACAAGAGTACAGCATATGATGCCTTCTCTATAAGAAAGGGTTTAATTTATGTTAGAGTAGTTATTTCCATTACTGACTTTAATTATAAAGTAAACAAGTTCTTGTGTACTATATTTTTACAGGTTTGTTCAGTATCTGCTTGTAAATTACATCAGCAGTCTTGGAATGTTTCTGTCGGGCATGCGAATCTCGCATTAGCTAGATCACCCTATTTCCTTTTCTTGCTGTATGGAGATTTTGAAAGCAGACTGATTATCCATGTAGTAGCTGGTTCATTTCAAAACTTGATCTCAACATGAGGTTACAAGATTGGAGTTTTGTTTTTAATTTATGCAGCTGGTAAGACTGAAAATATTTTCCCTGTTTCTCAGAGTAGCTTTGTATGAAATGTAGTACCGTGCATGTTCTACTATAACCAGACTGACGCAACCTGCTCCTGTGTAGCATCTGTGGTGTCATGACTGTCTAGTGGAACTTGAGCACACTGCCTTTTCTTAGAGCATGGATCCTGGGATCTGCTACAGTTTATTCTTAATTTCGCTGGTGCCCATCATGACGGACTTGGACTTTGGGTAGAAAATAGACTGGTCTTACACCTGGTCCATTGTGCTGTATGACGCAGTTGCCTTCCTCTGACCTGTTTTTAGTTCAGATGTTCTTTGAGTGGCTTATTTCCTTCATGAGCATTCGTGCTTACTCTGCCATACATGGACTTTCAGAGATCTGTGTAAGGGTCCTTTGTACAGCATTATGGATAAAGGGGAAGACTTTTGCAGGTTGGGAAAGTTTTAGGTGCCAGGCTGACGGTCCTGTGGCTTCATTCTGTAGGTAGAGGAAAATTAATTTGGTTCTGCTCATCTGCCCTTATGACTGATGCACTTTTGCTTTTATGAAGCAGAAGCATTCATACTTAAGTGTTTTACATGTGTGTTGGAATGTGGGTATAATGAAAAATGCACCTACACAGTCACAGTGAATGGGCATATAGTATAACATCACACACGCTTTGAACTGGTATCAACTGTTGAGAGAGAAAAGAACATTTCTTAATTTGCTGATCACCTTGCTGTCATTTAGAGTTATTATCCATAAGCTATAATGATAATTATTTTGCTCCTCCATCCCCCCATAGGATTTTTCCCAGTAGCACCTCTACCTTCAGCTAACTGGACCATTTGTTCAGTGTAATGAGAGGCTGGTAACCCCAGACTAGTTGAGAGCCCTACATGCCCATTTGTTCCAGGTCTATATTAAATCATTGAACGCTTAGAAAAGCGAACGATGATTTATTGACCCCATGTAAGAGAAAGCTTACAAACTCGAATGCTTAGAACAGCGACTTTTTTCCAAGGGAAAACAATTGCTGTTCCAAAAAAAAAATACACTTAAAACATAACATAATGTGAAGGGCTTCACCCCCCCCCCCACATGCCCCCTACTTAAATATACCAACTCAGAGATCGCACTACAGTGATGAAAATGGCAAAGTAACTAACGCGGCCAGGCAATTTCTTTCCCAGGGAAAGAATTTGCTTATATGCCGCTTTGTGATTTTTGCCTTTGCGTCTTTTCAAGTTCAACCAAGATGGTTATCTAATAGGAACCTTTTGTTCCTGCCTTTTGATCCCTGTCTGCTTTTCATTCCTGGTGAGAGCTTGTTGGTAGAGAATGGTCCTGGTGAACAACCCCCCCCCCCCCCCCCCCCTGTTGGTAGCTCCTGCAAATGCAAAATCGCTGCTTCCCAAGGAGGAGTGCTTCCATGGGTCAGTTTCCCCTTCATCAGCATAGTGCAAATGTGCTTTGGAAGTACAGGCTTAGGCAGCTGAGTACCCTCCTGGGTGTCAGCCAGTAGAAGAACCAGAGCAACCTCCCTCCTCCAGGATTGGTGAGCCAGCAGCAACCAGTCATTCCCATCATTTCCTGATCAGCCCCTACTAGTAATTGAGCAACTAATTGAACTCTGGCTGCCTGCACCATAGTTGGGGCTTTCTCCCTGTACACCGCAGATCTGGCTGAGTAATACAGTTGTATCTTATTTCAGATGTGTTGAAACTGTTGGTAGTAGACTTGTCTCCTCTAGAAGTATGTCTACATTTTTTAGCATCTTTATTAAATTATTATTTAAAACATAGGTAAACCTACATTAACAGGAAAGAAAACAAACCATATTAACATTTTTCTGCAGACTTTATACATCACATTTTTTTTCTTTTCCTCATAATCATCAGTCCAGCATTATATACATTGCTGAATTCCTGCATTTCCTTAAACCTCATGTCTCCTCCTGAACATTATTCTGCATATATTTTTCCCACAGTTTCCATTTATTTCAACGTAATTTACTCCTTACATCCCTCTTCCAGTTCTCTCATCTTTGTTCAATAGTTCAAATACAATTGGTTTAGACTTAGATTTCCATTTTTTAGTAATTGCTTTTAGGTAACCAGTAGATTTTTTTTTAAGGCTTTACTATGTTTAAGCAGATGTTCATCGTGCTACCCTGCTGCAGTCATCACACTTGGGTTATCCTGCCATCAGGCGGTCCCACAGTCGGCCAGAATTCCAAAGTCTTGGTCCGGTGTCGGTTGCTGTCGCTTCTTCCCTGACGTCAGAGCGCCAGGGGTATATCGGAGGCATCCAACGCCATTTTCTTCAGTCTTTCTTGCAGCGCGGTGCCCGAAGCAGAAGCAGTTGGCAAGTGCCGGTCGGCCGACACCTGAGATTTTCGAATAGAGTTTCAGTCCGAAGTCCTCAAAGCTAAGTACCCCGTTGGGGAACCTTTTCTTGCCTCAGTCCGATGTCAGAAAAAGTTAACAATTGCATTTCTTGTGGGAAGCAAATATCTCATAAGGATTTTCATTCTTTTTGTATACCTTGCCTAGGCCCAGACCACGACGTCACTGGTTGTCGGTTTTGTGCTAGGTTCAATAAGCGAACTATAAAGCATCGCTTTGATTTCGCACGACACTAATTCGGTAGAAAATTTAATTACGCAATGCCGTCAGAGCAACCGACTACTGGCGTGCATAAAAAAAAAAATGCAAGGATAGGGACAAGCAGCCTAGATCCAAGCCAGACTCTGAGGCCTCGGCTGGCCCGGTCGCCGGTTCTCTGGTTTTCAGTGAGATGCCTACACAGCCCCTGGCTACCTCTGAATTGGATCCCCAGGCTGCATCGGATCCCCCAGCAGAGATTTCTAGGCCGACG
Organism: Protopterus annectens; assembly: GCF_019279795.1. Classification (NCBI taxonomy): domain Eukaryota; kingdom Metazoa; phylum Chordata; order Ceratodontiformes; family Protopteridae; genus Protopterus; species Protopterus annectens. The sequence continues at coordinate 465,823,332 of NC_056749.1, forward strand.
CAGCCTTTTTCCTTAGGCTCAACCGACGACATCGCAGTAGGGGAAGCTGGTGCTGCAGAAACACCTTCGGTTTCTGAAGGTGTTTTCAGACCGACTACCCTCACCATAAAATCTTATGCTAAGCTTAAGACTCCTCTAAAATCAAAAAAGCCTACACTTCAGTCTCCAGGTCAAGGCCCTATGCCTAAGAAATAGATGCTTAAAATGGCTGAAGTTTTGATTTCTTTGATCAGGGGTTCCCAACCCCCCCCCCCCCCCCGACAAAAGGCCTAGACAAGAGGAGGATTATGCCTCCTATGATCAGGTGTCTGTTTCCTCAGGCTCCTCTGAGGAACAGGATTACTCATTTCCCCCTTATGAAAATTCTGATGCTGAAGACTCTATTCCCTCAGCTTCTCCTCCTGAAGACTACTCCTTTGGGGAAACCTTTCACACCATGAGGGAACATTTCCACTGGGAAGGTCAGGACTACTCTGACTCAAAGAAAAGGCTCCGGGAGTTTCTTTTACTTCCCCAGCACAGACCTCTTGCTATCTCCCCTGTTTTGGACATAGTAGATGATTATGATGTTTTCTTAGAATCTAGTTTAAATCCAGATTCTCTGCCTCCTGCTCCAGCCAAACCAGATAGATACTATAGAGTGCCTGACTCTCACAAATTCCTTTACAAAAGCCCTGCTGCTGATCCAGAGACAATCTCCCAGGGTTCCAAAGGGGCTAAGGCTTCTATGGCTAAAAATTCTGTACCTTCGGAAAGGGACTCCGAGCACTAGACAGGTGGGGGAAGAAGGTTTACACCTCTACGACTCTAGCTACGAGAGCACTAAATTGTCAATTTCACATGCTTAAATACCAGCAATTCCTTATGTCTCAAATAAAACAAAAGATGGGCACGCTGTCTCAACAGTCTGAACTCAAGGAAATGCAAGATCTGTTGCATGCAGCTGAACAGGTGGGTAAACATACTTTACAATGTGGTTTTGATGCCTTGGAAGCCGCCTCCAGAGCAGCTGTTATTGGGTCTGTTATACGTAGGCATGCTTGGTTAAAGGAACGATCTCTGCCTGATCATGTTAAAGCAAAGTTACTGGATGCGCCCTTATAGCAGGATGTTTTATTTGGGGTTAAAGCAGAGGAGGTTTTAAAGAAAATGGAGGATAAGGCAAAATCTATGTAGACGGTCAAATATTTCTTACAGGTACAGCCCCCACGCTTCAGCAGAAATTGGCCAACAAAAAAAATTGGTCCTTTCCAGCTTCTGACAGGCCACAGAGGGGTAAATACAGGCGCCCAAGGGGCAGAGTTCAAGCACAAGTCCCTTACAAGCCTCGCCAATGGGGCACTACAAAACAGAAATGAGGAGAAGACAGGTCACAAACCACTAGAAGGCAAACACAATGACTTAAACATCAAACTGCCAAGCAAAATCCTCCTGGCAGCTCCCTTGGGAGGAAAATTAACACTTTTTGCAGACAACTGGCACATTGTCACAAAGGACAAATGGGTCCTAGACATTATCTCACATGGATACAGATTCCATTTCCACACCTTCCCAAGGATAAAAGGAATGCCAAACCTGCCACAAAATCAATGGGCAGAGGCACAAAAGCAAATTACAGCTCTCATGGACATGAAAGGCATCCAACTGGTACCTACACAGGAGCAAGGCCAAGGATTTTACTCAAGGCTCTTCCTAGTCCCCAGAAAGGACAATGCTTGGAGACCCATTCTGGACCTTTCAATTTTAAACACTTTCTTGCAAGTACCCAAATTCAAGATGCCAACACTACAGCAGCTTCTTCCCATGTTGGGCAAGAAAGCTTGGCTAGTAACGTTGAACCTCAAGGAGGCATACCTGCATGTCCCTATCAGACAAAATTGCAGAAGATACCTCCGTTTCATTGCAGGTTCAACCCATTACCAATTCTCTGCACTGCCCTTTGGCTTATCTACTGCGCCCAGGGTCTTCACAAAATGCCTGGCACCAGTAATTGCATACTGCAGACAGAGGGGAATTCAAATATACCCATACCTGGACGACTGTCTCGTACAAGCAGAAAGCAAGGACATTCTCTTACAACACCTGGCTTTTGTAAGACATCTTCTAAGTTGCCTAGGGTACACAGTAAACTAACAGAAATCCGAAACTAGTGCCCTCACAAACTATGACATTCCTGGGTGCCAGCTTGAATACAATGGCCCAGATGGCTTATCTGACGCCAGACAAACAACTACAATTAACTCAATACTTCAGAACAATGGCAACAAAGACCCAACTCCCTGCAAGAAAAATTCTGCAGGCCTTGGGCTTCATGGCATCTTGCATACTACTAATACCATTTGCAAAACTGCATATGAGGAAATTACAATGGTACCTAAAAAGCATATGGACTCAACAGTCACAGCTTGGAAACTATGATAACTCTCATTCCCTGCCTTCAACAGGAGTTTCTATGGTGGTCATAGGCTTGTCACCTCAACAAGGGTCAGCCTTTTACCCTACCCCCAGCCAGGCAAACTATGACAACAGATGCATCGGACTATGCCTGGGGGGCACACATGGCAGGACAGTGCGTTCAAGGCTTATGGACAGCAAATCAAAGGAATCTGCACATCAATCAAAAAGAAATGCTAGCTGTACAAAATGCTCTGACAGCCTTCAAGGAACTCTTACATCCAGGACAGCTTATCATAAGGACAGACAACACCACAGTAATGTGGTACATAAACAAGGGGGCACACACTCCTACCCTCTATGCAGGCAAGCAATGACCTTGTGGAACACAGCACTGGCTCACAAAGTTCAATTACAAGCTCAATTCCTGCCAGGAAAAAAGAACATATTGGCAGACTACCTAAGCAGAAACCTCATGGATCCCCACGAATGGAAACTGGATCCACAAGTATTTGCAATGATAACTCAAAAGCGGGGGCTCCCAGACATAGACCTGTTTGCCAGCCCTCAAAACTGTCATGTCACAAAGTTTTGCACAAGGACTTTTCACCAACAAGCTTGGAAAGTGGACGTACTCTCATTCAGTTGGAAAATGCTAACAGTATATGCCTTTCCTCCACTACCACTTCTCACAAAGGTGCTACTGAAAGTCAGGATGGAGAGACCCCGAATGATTCTCATTGCTCCAGACTGGCCACACCAGCACTGGTACCCACTATTAAGGAATATGGCCCATGGCCCACCATGGATTCTACCACAAATTACCCACCTGCTCACACAGCAAGACAATCAGATTCTACACAGCCAGCTCAAAACCTTAAACTTGACTGCATGGCAAATCACCTAGGCGACCAGCCAGCTCCTCTCTCACAAGCTGTTATGGAAGTTATTCTGGAGGCCAGGAGGCCCAGCACCAGGAAAGCCTACTCAGACAAATGGAAAAGGTTTTGCGCCTAGAACCAAGCTAAAGGCCAAAATACCCTTCAGCCTGACATACCTCAGATTCTGCAATATCTAACTGAGATGTTACACAAAGGGCTTTCTTTTTCATCTATTAAAATCCACGCCTCAGCTATTTCTGCTCACTACAACACAGATCCTCCCTTATTTTCACATCCACTCTTTAAGGCAGTTTCACAGAGGGGATAAGAACATTAGGCCTCCCAGGAGAGCACCAACACCTACTTGGGACCTGAATTTTGTTCTGGAAAAACTTGCGCTACCTCCTTTTGAACCAGCTTTCTCAGCTGACCTAAAGAGTATATCATGGAAGACTGCCCTGCTGCTAGCAATCACTTCAGCTAGAAGAGTTTCAGAGCTTCAGGCACTAATGGCAGTAGAGCCTTTCCTCATTTTTCATCAGGGCAGGGTTTCTCTACGAACTAACCCCTCCTTTATGCCTAAGGTGGTATCTAGTGTGGCCCTAAATCAAACCATCCATTTACCCACCTTCTTTCCAAATCCACAGAAATAAGGAGAAAGACTCCTGCATTCCTTGGACATTCACAGACAGCTACGTTACTACTTGGATAAAACTAAGGTTTTCAGAAAATCTCACCAGCTTCTTGTATCCTATGCTACAGCATCACAAGGAAAGGCTATCTCAAAACAAACCATTTCCAAATGGATAGGACATTGCATACGTTTTTACTACACCCACCATGGAAAACCAGTTCCTGCTACCATACGGCCCCACTCTACCAGGACAGCAGCTACATCTACAGCCTTCCTCAGGGGGGTACCAACAAAAGATATTCTGGAAGCTGCAACTTGGAGTTCAGTACACACCTTCACCAAACATTATCACCAAACATTATCAATTACCACTTTACTCTAAGACCAGGGCGGGCTTCGTCACTGCAGTTTTGCAGGGCCTTCTAGCCCCCTCTAACCCTGTTTGACTCATCCGCCCATCCTTAGCTTTGGGATTCTACCCAAGTGTGATGCCTGCAGCAGGGTAACACAATGAACATAATACAGTTTTGTACCTACCATAAATGTAGATGTTCGAGTGTATACCCTGCTGCAGTCCAGATTGCCCTCCCTCCATCCCCTCTAAAACCAGCTGAACTTATCTCTGTTCTATACAACCTCTGTGGTGTATTTGCTTGTGCCTACATATACATATATTTTTGCCTACCTATTAGGGGCACCTGACATTGGGGGCAAGAAAAACTGAAGAAAATGGCGTCTGATGCCTCTGATATATCCCCCTGGCGGTCTGACGTCAGAGAAGAAGCGACAGCAACCGACGCCGGACCAAGACTTTGGAATTCTGGCCGACTGCGGGGACCGCCTGACGGCAGGATAACCCAAGTGTGATGACTGACTGCAGCAGGGTATATACTCTCTACATTTATGGTAGGTAGAAAACTGTATTTTCAGATCCTGTGTTCCAGCTCAGAATAAACATTTCCTTAGTGATTTTGCTCACCCGCTATTTGACAAAGTACTCTGTAGGGAATTTTGAAAATCTGCTAGCTCAGTACACTGCCAAAGGCATGTGGCCCCCCCACACACAGACACACTGCCAACATTTTCTCTGTACCTAAGGAAAAAGTCTTTAAAGTCTGCTTGGTGTATAAAGGTACCTTTCCAAGCAAAGATCCTGAACCTTATGGATTTTGTTCTGTACTTGGGAGCCGTACAAATGTCCTCCCATTGTTTTCTTAAGTTCTTTTCCAGCCCATTTCCCATATGCCCTGCTACTGATCCCTTTTTTAACAGCAGTTTCTGTTCTAGATTCAACTAAAACTTCTACCAGACTAGGTCTTTCACTTAAGATTTCTTTCTCTTCACCTTTACTCTGATATCAGTCCCTAGTGGGGAAGGCATTCTGTAGCCTGCAGTCCAAATATCTTCTTGGCCTCACATACTTTATTCCTTTTTCCTGTGTAGTTATTTGCTCCCAATACCTTGGTTCCTTTGCTAGTTTTCTCCAGTAAATTTCATCCCGTCCTCTATTTTCTGTACCCCTACTTGCAGTAATCCTTGTTAGCAAAATTTCCTTTCTCCATTCTCTCACTGGCTTAGATCTTCAAATGCTTTCTGCTTCTTTATTAATATAGTGTTCTGTTGTGGTTATTCTCCCTAAGCATCTGCAGCCAAATTTCCACTTTCTTTTTCTTTAACTTCATGCCTGCTTCATTGTCATCCCTTTCTGTTTTGAATTTTAACCTTCTACTTGTATTATATACAGGCCTTAACTGTGCAGCTCTAAAATATTCCTTAAAAATCAAGTAATCGTAAACTACCTTGTTGTATTGGAAGTCTCAACTTATCCCACTTAACTCTTGCCCCCCCCCCCCCAGTAAATTCCTTTAACTGTCTATTAATTGTCTACATCTTCTCCTCTGGTTGATTAAAAAAAGAGAGAAATATGTCTGACCAGTATATAAAACTAAAGGGACTACAAACATTTTCACTGCATGTATGTTCTATTGTAGTCTAAAGTATGACTTATCAGGCCCCTTTGAGTAATTACTTAACTGTAGTCTTAAAACAGGCTTTTTCCCTTGTGAATGGAGGACTACAGCAGTCATCACTCATAGTAAGGGACAACCTTTAACAGAGCCTGGAAACTACAGACCTATTAGTTCGACTAATCTTACTTTGAAAGCCATGGAAAGAATTATCTTGGAAATTATCAAGGACATAGGAGATCGCCAGACACTGGATCCATTACAGTTTGGTTTTGTCACAAGAAGGTCATGGCTTACTGAATCTGATGGACTTTGGAAAGGTCAGTAAAGGCAATGGTTGAGGGAGAAAGTGTGCATGCTGCTTACCTAGATCTGACTAAAGCATTTGAGACAATACTGCACTGGGGCATTGTCAACAAACTTATGGAACTAGGTACGAACCCTTTTAGAACACACTTGATAGCTAGTTGGCGCTGTGCTGGGCCAACTCTTCTTTGGCATCGACTTTCAGATGTCAAGGCCAATGTCTGAGGCCTTTGGTTGACCAAGTTTGCAGATTGCAAACTGGGAGCAATCATTAAATCCCCCCAAGATGACAACACCCTTCAGAAAGGTCTAATACAAAACCATGGTGCCAATGCAATGGCTTAAAGCTCAATACCAAGAAATGCATTATAGTACCTTTGGAAAGTCTACCACCCTGGCTAACTACATCACATAACTAAAACACCCTTAAAAGTTGATATAGTAGTCAGGGATCTGGGAACTTGTGTATATTTTAACTTAGCCTTCAAACAGCATGTGTCCAGGGGAGTAAGAATCTTTTTTTTATATTGCCCAAATTGTGAGCAAGGGCATGGCATCTAGAGTCAGAGGTCATCATGCTTGACTCTCTTCAGACCCATCGTAGAGTATAATGCATCCTTTAGTATGTATCTGAACAGACACATGCAGCAACTAGGACATCGATAAAGGTTTCTTACAAGAAAAATACAGGGAGTAAATGCAATGTGCTATTCTGATGGCCTCAAAGCCATGGCTGCTGTTTCTGCATCATACAGTCTTGTGAGAGGTGATCTTTGCCTGGCATACAGGGTGTCCCTGGACCTTGTTTTAATGAACCTTTTGCACAGCTACAAAACAAACAGCATCAGAACTTGCTTGCGAAATAAATAGGATATGTTGGAGGGACTGATGTTTTTCAGAGAATTACTATTCTCTGAAACAGGCTCCCCATCCATGTGAGTCAGAGTTTCCTCCCTATCCCTTTTAAGAGCAACTTGGACCCATGGATTTGTAATCTGAAATTCACCCCTGGTCTGGCTCCTATGTTTCTGATGGATAGAGGCAGCAAATGCATCCCATTTAGGTTATACTAGACTTATGAGGCCCCTAGTGGTTGTTAGTCTAGTATACACACCTATGATCCTATAAACAAGAGCTTTGGTTCCTCAGTTTTTGTATTATCTTTTGTTTAGTCTCTCACCACATAACTGTGGCTGCCATAACAGACCCCTTTTTAATCCATACTCGTAAATACTTCATGTCCCCATAAATATAGGAATTGATGAACCAGTTCATGTGTAGGTACATATTTTATGGCTATAGCCTTTGTTTTATATTCATTATATGCTGAAAAAGATATGAAACTCTTAATGTTCCACAACACTGAGATGTCCTTTTCTGGATTTATCGGGTACAAAATATCATCTGCAAATATCTGCAAATAAAGCCAACTTTTCGTGATTACCATACCAGTTATATCCCACCATTTCTGAGTCCCTTATTTTCTTTGCCAATGACTCCAAATATTTATAAGTAACAAAGGGGAAAGAGGACAACCCTTATTTGCTGCTGTGGTCAAACCCAGTGTATACTTATCGGAGAAGAAGCCTCTCACTTTAATTCTTGCCTCCAGTCCTTCATATATTCCCCTAATCTTATTACTGTATCATGGAATGCAGATGCTTTCATTGTCCTACTCATAAAATCCCAGTAGACTCTTATCAAATGCTTTCTCTGCATCGAGACCCACTAACAACAGAAGTATTTTCTTAAATTCTGCTTCCCCATGAATTATCGTTATTCTATTAATGTTGTCAAATCCACATCTATCCGTTTTGGCAATACCTTTGACATTGTTTTAACTAGTAAAGACATAACCACTTTATTATCATGGTTTAAAACTTTAATGTGCTTTTATGAAGCTAGGTCTAATGGACCTTTACTGTCTTTAGGTAATACAACTACCACAGCTTTCTTCAAAGATGTTGGTGCTTCCCCTCCTTTTAAAATGCTGTTAAATAAAATCTTCCAGATCTTCTATCACTTTCTTCCCTGTTAACTTCCAAACTTTCCTGAAGATTGATAGAGCTCCTCCTATCTTGACTGTTAATTGTTTAGCCTTATCTACTTCTAACCTTGGCATAATTCTTTTCCATAAAGATTTCCATATTTCTCTGCTTTTATACAGATTTTCATAAAATGTCCAAAATACCTTTATCTCTAGTACCTCTACAGGATCTCTTGTTATTTTTCTTGTCATAGGCTCCTATGTTTGGTGATAACCCTTTCTACTTTCTGTTGCTTGAGTTTTCGTGCTAAAAGTTTTTGTTCTTTGGAGTTATAAAAAAATAGTTGCTTAACAGCAATCTTTCTAAACTCATGCATAGTATCCAGCTACAGCCTTATTTTCTCCTTACATTTGTTCCTCTTGTGTGAGAGTCCCCTTATTCTACAATACTTAACTTTTGTCAGTCCCTCTAAGTAATTCCTATTAATTCTTAACCATATATCTTTGTTTTATTTCTACTCTATTTTTAAACTCAATTTTTATTGTATCCACTCACTAGCTATGACTTCTGATGATATTACTATCTTCCATTATAATGCTCATAATTTCCACTACCCATTCCTTAAATTCCTCTCTCTAACAGTCAGGTAGGAAAGTGCCATTGTCTGATTTTTACTTCATTACCCTGCATTTTTATTTAACATTTTGTTTTGTTTCTGTGCATAGTCTGAAACAGCTATTGGATATGTGTTGAGTTTTTCCCTTAAATGCACTTGCCTGTGAAATATAATTTCTGTCTAGTCTAGCCCAGTTACTGCACTTTGGGGAATAACATGCATATTCTGTCCCAAGTTCATACTACTGAATTCATATCTTAAATACCAAAATCATAAATTTCTTCATAAATCTGCCCTCTTTTTGTTATCTTTCCCCTTCTGTGTCTCCCTGATAAATCCTCACTATTGAAAATCAAATTCCAGTCCCCACCTATAAATAATAGTCCCTGCTTTGTAGCTGATTATCTTGCCAAAAATTTTTTAAGCTCCATAATAGCACTTTCTGGTGGAATATAAATACATGCTGGCATAAACTTCTTCCCTTACCATTAGACCCTTGCTAGCACAAATCTGCTATTATTGTTTTTTCCCCTCTTCTATCACTGTTGAAGCCCCTTTAACAATTAGTATAATTATTCACATTTTTCTTTGTCCCTAATATTCTGCTGAATATCAGTCAGGAAATCTTTTCTTTCTTTGTCGGATTCACATGCTCATTTCTTTCCAAAAGTCTCTTCTGCACCATTGCTATTTGCCCTCTGCATGTTTTAATGTAATTCAATACAGGCATAGGTAAAAAGGAAAGGTTAAGGCCATTTACATTCCAATATAATATGGATAGTGTATGATAAAAAGTTGCCATTAGCACCTGTTGTAAAGATCATTTTTTGTGTGTATTTCCAACTTTAGTGTTGCATGCATACACTGTCAGGTGATCTCTCGTACAGTTCCATCTCCTCTCCATTTGAAACCGTCACATTTTTTTCGGTTTTTTTTTTTTTTTGTTTTAATTTAAAAAAAAAAAAAACCTAAATATTTTTAAAACACCTCCATTGCCTATTAAATTACAACAAACACATACAACTATGTACATCTTCAGTAATCCTTCAGATAGGAACAATTGCCCCAAATCAACAGCTGAACCCATGGACATTGCCTAACCTAGAATTACCCATGCTACATCGTGTATTTCCACTAGCACTGACTGCTTTCTCTCTCTTTTTTTTTTTTTTTTTTTTATCTGTTCTCCTTACAGATGTGAAAAACTGGTTGTATGCTTTCAGAAAACAACTTTTAGCCCTAAGAAGTGCACTGGCTTTCTTTAATTAAAGCTAAATTATACTTTGTTCTGTTAAATGCATTACAGATTTAAGGCCATCTGTTATTCACTTCCCATAATTTCAGACTTTATTTACTTAATTGCTTGTCATTGTAAGTTTTAAATTTCTCTTATCTCCTGACAAAGAATGCTTAGAATTTTCAGAATTAAGTGCTTGCACCAGCAGACAGCATGTCTCCCTCTAAAAGTGGTCAGCAAATAATCTGTAAATTTTACTCAGAACAGAATGTACAGCTGTTTTGCTTTCAGATATAGACTTCTTGACCCCATTCTTTGCATATGAAAGAAGCTTGGCATTTTTCATGGCTTTCATTCAAGGCTATTTGCTTACAACAACATTTGTTTATAGCTTAAGCCAAAGGCATTAATCTTGACATTCACCCTTTATTAAATTAATTGAAAGTATCTTAATTCTACATAGTCAGTTCACCCCAGCCTCATCCCAGGCAGCCCCATGATCCCAGTATATTAACATAATCTTGCTCGGTCATCCTTTTTTCTGTTTATACTGTAAAGCCTTTATTTCTTGCAATTAAAAAAGTATTGCTTACTTTAATATCTTTAACATATGCAACAGTCCCTAAAGAGCCCCCACATTTAAAATGCACTCTAAGAAGCCAAAATAAGAAGAATAATACCAAGAAGCAGTAATCCACGACCAAAACGGCTGCCAAATAATCCTCTTCTTTATTTCACAAAACGAAACACTCCAAGAATAATTAAAATCAAGCGCTTTCGCCTGATCAATATCAGGCTTTATCAAGACCTGATATTGATCAGGCGATATTGATCAGGCGAAAGCGCTTGACTAAAATGCACTCTACACAAAACTGCTTTGCGTTATATAACATGCAGTTTGTATCATGAAATGTTCTGTACAGATGCTGTTAAGAACAAAAACTTTTTTTACAGCTGTTTTTTTTTTCCATTTTTTTTGTCATTCCAAACACCAGTGATATAAAGGGGAGTATATGCATTACAGTCCACCCACAAATTTAACAAAGTCGAGAAAAGTCCCGTCTTTCTCATCCACTTTGTTTTTTTTTTCCAAGCCCATATTTCACAAATGTCTCTTATTTATTTACTAATTTCAGTGTTGTCTGTCTTCCTGTTCATCTCCATCTCGCAACACCAGACTGTGGTTCACGTCCAGTCTACTCTTGATTCTACTAGACAACTCCCTGCTTTTTTCTGTCTTTCATTCAAGCATTTTCCTTTGGAACATTGGAAAAGGTTTCATTGGCAAGGTCTCTCTGAGCTTTATTATCAGAAGAATGAAAAGCAGAGTCCCCTTCTGTTTACTGGCTCACTTTTTGCTGTCGAAACTGTATTTTCTCCTGGATTAAAAATGTCATTGATCCTCCAGGTAAAATATTTTAAAGACAGCAGCTTGAATCACAAACCTGCGTCTACATTCCCAGATTGCTGTTATAAATTTGTTTCTCTTCTGCCTGGTATACAGTGAATAGTCATTGTCCACGAGCAATCTGCGGCCTCCAGTTTTTTATAACTTGTTCCTTCTGCCACAGTTTTGTTAGGATCAACTCTTTCTGCTGGTGTGCATTTTTACTAATAAAGGTCTTGGCTGCTTTTTCATGGCCAGGTTTGGACCATACACCCGATGTGCCCTTTTAGTTAGCAAACCCTTCTGTGGAATACCGGTCCAGTTGCTTATTTGTGTATTCATAAAATTAATAGTCTATTCCTTCCAGGTTCTCTGGTACAGCAGAAAATCTCAGGTTTTGTCTGCATATTCTATCTTTTAACTGTACTATTTTTTGAAATGTCTCTTGAGAATTCTCATACTCATCCATATTCATTTCATCCCGAGTTTTGCAGTGTATCAGTTCATCTGAATAGCTAGTTAAAGTGGCTTCTGTTTTTCTAGGCTATTGTTATTTGAGAATATACACAGTCAATGTTTTATTTTATTTTAATCCTCCCTGAGTACATTAGAGGGGGAAAAAAATCAAAAGTACTGGAAACAGTCTCTTGTATCAAAGCTAAAGCTTGAACTGCTTTTTGCTGAACAGCTGCAGGATTCAACCCAGCCAGTGTTTGTCTTCACCTTTTCTGGTTGATTTTTTTTTTTCAGGTTCTCTACATTTCTTCTTTGCTGGTATTCAGGCAGTATAATTTCTGGCCAGTGACAATATTTTAGTTAAGCTGACTGTATCAGCTGATGTTAAGTTGTCAATCTCGCCTTCATTCTTGCTGGATGGGTTCGGAGCCGAACCTTGGCTCCGACTCTGCCTAATACTAAAGCTCGAGAGCTATTTTTACCGGCTCGAGGCTATGCTATGTCCCATAATGCTAGGTGTCATATACCCAGATCTCATTTGCCGCTTCAGCTACGAGGTTGCGTTTTCACCGGCTCCAGGTCGTATTTAAGATTTTTTATATTTATAGTTAGTTTTTGATAGATATTTTTCCCTGAGATCTTTTCTAGTAGTGTTAGCAGTCTCTCGACTAGTCTCCCCCCCCTTTATTAATAGTTTTCCTTACTCTTCTCCACTCTTAAGGTGGTTAGGACCCCCTTTTATAGTAGTTTTGTACAGGTTCCATTCGTAGTGTGTGTGTGGAATTTTGTTGTTTTACTGTAGTAAACTTAATTTTTCTTTGACATTGTCTTTTCAAGTGTTGTGTGTGTTTGTTGGGTCTGGTATACTTGTCTATACATTTTTGTCCCGTTCCTGTGGTTTCATGTCTAAGGATACCAAGATATCTGGATTCAAGAAGTGTGGCTCGTGCTGTCAGAAGACAGACTGTCACACTTCTTTTGTGTATTGTTTGGGCCCTCTGCACCTGCAGGACTCTTGTTCCATCTGTCATGCTTTTAGCCCAAGAGTCCTGCAGGAACGCAGAAATAAGCTCATCCTAAGGGGCTTATTAAAGCCCGAAGGTTCTCCTACCAAGCCTCTGTCAGGAAAACCTAAGCCCGCCAAACCATCGGCTCCATGTCCGGAGCCGGTGCCAAGCGGACCTTCTGCCTCGTCGGTTCCGGCTGGAACCGATACTTCGAGGCCTCAGTCGGCTCCGACCTTTGTGTCGGAGCCATCTCCAAGCCGAAAGCATTCCCGATCTCCTTCATTGGAGTCTGTCAGGTTGGCTCTGAAGTCCCCTTTGTTGTCGGAACGGAGCCATAGGTCTCACTCCTCTAGATCTTCCAGGCTTTCGGACCATGACCTCTAGGGGGTAGTCAGTAGGCTTTTGAAGTTGCAGGCACTCGCCCAGTTATTGCATAGCCCGTCTCAACAGACAGCAGCTTCCCCAACGCCTGCTCAAGTTCCTCCTCCGACTATTCCTTCGAGCTCGGAGCCGGAGGCCGTCGGGGTTGATACTGTGGGGGCGTCGGAACCGATTCCACCCTTATCGGTTCCTTCGTCGGCTCTGATTCCTTCATTGGCTCCGTCCTTGGAGGGATCCGGGTGCCGGGACTCCCTCGTCTATTCCGAGGGGGCGAGTGGCATCGGACCCTTGTCCGACCCCGTTCTCCCTCTCGGAGCATCGGCGCAGGTGAGTTCGGCCCCATCAGCCTCGGAGCCGTCCCTCTTGGTGCCGGGAGGAGCTCTCATCTCTTTGGAGCTGGGTCCCTCTTCTCTGCCTGATAGGGGCGCCTTTGAGGTCATGAGGAGCGTGCTGGCTCCTATACCGGTGCCACAGTCGGCCCCATCTGCCCCTCCTTCCATGGTGCCTGCTTCGGCCTCTGCCTACCCTCCTGAACCCAAGTGTGGAGAACCAACGCTCCAGGTCGCCCCATTGGGCGTATCCTCCTCTTCTGAGGCCTCCCCTGATCCTGCGGGGGAGCCCCCTTGGAAGAAGACATGCAGGAGAGGAAGCGTGTGGACTCCCCGGAGTCACTGACATCTGACACCGACCTGGATGATTCGGAAGGGTCCCCAAGGTCCCCCTCTGAGGATGTCTCATTTTCTGACATCCTAGAAATCCTTAAACAGGGGGGGAACTGGTCTGCCCTCAACCCTTCCAAGGACGAGTCGATGTACCTGGATGCGTTCGGTTCTCGCCCTTCCACCTCCTGGGTGTCCCCACCTTTCGACCCACTCATGGAGGTGGTGGCTCGGAAGCAGTGGATGGCTCCGGATACTATGGAACCAACTCCCCGGAGGCCCACAAAATTTATTACAGCCCCTTCGGACAAGCAGTTTCTCACTAAGGGTGTCCCCTTCGATGCCATGGTGGTGGCGGCGGCCACTAAGAAGGAGTTGGCTGACCCTTCAGTCCCTGTCCATCCTCCTAATAAGGAATCTAGGATAGGTACGGCAAGTGGATGTTTTCTTCAGCGACCTTTGCCATGCGTTTGCTGAATTTTTTGCCATTTCACCCGTCTTCAGAGAGACCTTCTGAAAGAACTAGGTGATATCTTACAGGACCCATCAGCTGTGGGGTCTCGGGAAAAGATAAACTCCCAGCTGGGGACCCTGAACTCTATTGTAAACTCCATGCGGCTCATTTCCTATGCCGCCGATGGAGCGAGTAGGGCTGCAGGCACGGGCGTTGCTCTAAGGAGACGCGCCTGGATGCAGCTTTGCAACTTTGTCGACCCCTTCAAGGTGTCCTTCACTAACACCCCCTTTGACGGTTCTGCCTTGTTTGGACCCTAAGTGAAGGATACATTGACCAGGTGCGAGCAGGAAGGTAAGACTCTCTCTGCCGTGGGAGTCCGTTTTTCCACTCCTTCTAGACCATATCCTAAGGGTCAAAAGGGTGGAAAAATGTGTTTCCGGAAACTCCAGGGAGTACTGCCTGATGCACGTGGTGAGCTTCCCTCCAGAGGCAGAGGAGGGAACAATAACAGATGTCGCCCTAGGGGCAGGGGGGGGGGTCTGCAAAATCAGGGTAGCAGAGAATCTTTCTCTGACAAACCCTTCCAGCACCCCTGAGGAGCTGCCCAACTGGCCACCTTCGGAGGCAGTCAGGGGAAGACGTATCACTGTACCCAGAAGCCTGGCATTCCCTCACGCAAGACAAATGGGTACGGTCGATCATATCCGAGGGTTACAGAATTCCCTTTATTCACACCCCACATCAGCCAAAAGGGCCCCTTCCAGACGTTCCACCCGGTCTGAGAGATCAAGCAGCACTAGAAATTTCAAAGCTGCTAAGAAAAAGAGCCATCCAGCCAGTCCCAGCAGACCAACAAGGATCCGGAATCTACTCCAAGTTCTTTAGACAGGGGACTGGAGACCTATTTTGGATCTCAGCAGGCTGAACAAGTCTGTTCAAAGAACGAAGTTCCGGATGGTCACCCTACAGTCCATTCTACTCTTTCTAGGTTAGGGCAATTGGATGTGCTGTATAGACCTTCAGGATGCGTACTATCATATCAGGATGAACAGGCGCTCCAGAAGGTTTCCCCGCTTCCGGCTGGGAGCCAGTCACTACAAATTCAGAGCCCTGCCCTTTGGCCTCACCACAGCCCCCAGGCTGTTGACCAAATGCATGGCAGTGGTTGCGGCTCACCTGAGACGACAAGGATTCCAGGTGTTTCCATATTTAGACGACTGGCTCCTTACTGCCACCACCAGGCACCAACTACTCCAATCCAGAGATTACGCTGTACAAACGTGCAACGCGCTAGGTATCTCTAAATTTCGAAAAGTCTGCATTGTCGCCTTGTCAGTCTATCACCTTCATAGGCGCAGTTTTAAACACAGTGGAGCTCTCAGCAAAACTACCTACACAGAGTTTCAGACATTCGCAACCATGTTCAGATCCTATTACAGGAGAGCAGAGTCCAAGCCAAATTTGTACTAAAAACACTTTGTCTCATGGCAGCAGTAATCACTTTACTCCCCACTAATACGTTTTCATATGCGGATCCTACAGTGGATGCTATTTTCCCAGTGGTCCTTTCAGTAGCTCCCCATATCACACACCATTCTAATCACTCAGTCATGCAAAAGACACCTTTCTTGGTGGACGGCCTCCCCTCAGGTACTCCAGGGCAGACCTGTGGTCCTTCCTCCTCCTGTTGCCACTGTGACAACGGATGCCTCCCTGATCGGGTGGGGGGGCTTTTTCGGGGCAGGACAGTCCAGGGCACATGGCAACCCTTCGAATGCCACTTGCACATAAATGTCTTGGAAATGAGAGCGGTACTTTTAGCGTTGCAGGCCCTTCAGGACTCTATACTCACTGGGACTATTGCAATTCAAACAGACAATATGTCTGTAGTGTGGTACATCAACAAGCAGGGCGGAACCAAATCCTATCCCCTATGTTGAGAAGCACTCAGACTTTGGCAATGGGTGATCTCTTCTCAACGGTTTCTGGTAGCAACGCATATTCCCAGGAAGTCCATAGTTATAGCGGACAGACTGAGCAGAGCCATTCTCATGCCTCACGAGTGGTCTCTCAACCAGATAGCTGAAAGAATTTTCAGAAGGTGGGGTCAGCCTTGCTGCGACCTTTTTGCAACACCTCTAAACAGCAAGTGCCCAGACTTCTTCACCCTCTTCCCTCTCCCAGGTCTACCCCCCAGAGACGCTGTAGTTCACGATTGGCCCCCGGGGTCTTCTGTATGCATTCCCCCCCTTTCCTTTGATTACTCAATTAGTCCAGAAAGCGACTGCCTTGAGAGCCAGGATGATCCTCATCGCCCCTTACTGGCCTCGACAAATTTGGTTTCCATTCCTGTAACGCCATCTACTGGAGCAGCCCTGGCATCTGGACCCAGTGCCAGATCTTCTGACCCATCAATCGGGTGGGCTGCATCAGTCCCTTCGATCTCTCAACCTCACAGCTTGGTTGCTCCACTTCCAACCCTAGCCAGGCTTCCCCTTATCTCTCAACCAGTTCGCGATATCATCCTCGCTTCTCACAAGTCTACTACCAGAAAGACTTATGCTAGCAAATTTGGTACTGTCTTATTTAATTCCATCTCCCTTTGAGCCTGCGGCTTCTTGTTCGTTGAAGTTGCTCTCGTGGAAAACACTCTTCTTAGTAGCCATCACCTCAGCAAGACGGGTCTCGGAACTTCAAGCCTTTTGCGTTCGCCCTCCTTATCTTTTTTTTCACAAAGACAGTGTGTCACTTAGGACTATTAATAATCTCAGAGAAAAATCTGAATTAGACCATAGATCTTCCAGTCTTCTTCCCAAATTATACCAATAGAGCTGAATGAAAGTTACATTGTTTGGACGTTCACCGTCAATTACGCTTCTACCTGGATAGAACTAAGTAGATGAGAAAATCAAACCAGCTCTTCCTGTCTTATGCGGAAGGGAAGCAAGGCCAACCAGTCTCTAAGGTAACCTTGTCCAGGTGGTTGTCCTGTCTTATCATGTTGGTCTACCAGTTGAGGAACCGGGAACTTCCTACTAGGCCTAGAGCCCACTCAACCAGAGCTTTAGCTTCTTCAATAGCCTTTCAAGCTAGATTGTCGATGGATTCCATTTGCGCAGCGGCCACTTGGGCCACTCCTCATACCTTCATTTCTCATTACAAGCTCGATATGGCTTCCAGAAGTCAGGCTGATTTTGGTTCCACTGTACTCAAGAGTTTGTTCCATTGAGCCACCCAGGACTTGGGTGCTAGGGATGCTGTCCCATCCAGCAAGAATGAAGGCGAGATTGACAACTTAACATTGAGAAGTTATGTACCTTACCATAACGTTCCATGTTAATTGTCTTCTTCTCGCCTTCTTTCTTGCATCCCACCCCCTATCCCCCTAGCCTGGGAAGATCTAGAGTACCTTGTGAGAGTTATTGCCACCTCAGTTATATCCCCAGCTAGCTCCCTTTTTTTTGCTAGCTCTTCTAGAGGGGTTTTTAATATATATATATATATATATATATATATATATATATATATATATATATATATATATATCTTTATTTTTGTATCTATGATTAGGTGGATTATTCTCTGTTGTGGTGGGACGTATATGTCCATAGCGTTAGCTATCAAACGAGATCTGGGTATATGACGCCTAGCATTATGGAACATAGCATAGCCTCAAGCTGGTAAAAATAGCTCTCGAGCTTTAGTATTAGGCCGAGTCGGAGCCGAGGTTCGGCTCGGAACCCATCCAGCAAGAAAGAAGGCGAGAAGAAGACAACTAACATGGAACGTTATGGTAAGTACATAACTTCTCATTTATTTCTCTTTTTTTTTTTCACACTGGGAGAGCTGAAATGAAGGTGCTGAACAGGGTGCAGCCATCTTGGAAATCCTAGTAAGTCCAATGTGTAATACTGGTATGCCACAGTGATGTATGGAATAAAGATGATTATTTGACTTACTAATTCAAAATAATTTCAAAAAGCTGGTTTAACCATGTGCATAATGGTGTGCTATAAAAAAAATTACGTGTTAACAGGCACTAGCAAATCTAGCTTTTCTGCCTACAAGAGAAATTTCATCACTCAATCAAATTAGAAGCTCATAGCTACATACTATATATTTATTGCTACTCTTCTGAGTCTGGTAACAAAGTTTTAGCATTAATTTTAATGTGTACAGAAATATAATTTACTTGGTGAGAAGATGGAATATCTATAAAGGGAAATGACTGAGTAAACAGAAAGCTCAATTACTTTTATCTTGCTGTGCAGTGAACATTCGTATAGAAAGGCCATCGCCCACCGATTTTGCAGTAATAATGTACACGAGTGGTTCCACAGGCCGTCCAAAAGGAGTAATGATAAATCACAGTAACCTCATAGCTGGAATGACTGGACAGTGTGACAGGATACCTGAACTCGGGTAAGTGACTGTGTCATTTTGCTCACATCTGCCAACTTGTGTCATGATTTCCCCTATATTCTACAACTTTTAGTTGGTTTAATCTTTTCTGGTTTTAAAGATAATTTCTTTAGGCTTGTTTTGATGGTTTCCCCTCTGTTTCCTCATTGCCAACTTTTTGTCTTTCATAAAAGTAGAAGATGATAGAGATGGGTTAGCATCATACCTCTCAACTTAGAGCAAGAAACGTGGACAAAGCCTAAAATAATGAGGGGTGAATGGACCAAAACTAAGGATGTTTTAAATCCATCCATCCTCAACCCCTTTTCCCATTGCTCTTATACACTTGGAAAGTTGCTAGAATAACATGATTTTTGTTAGCATGCATTTTCTGAATATATGAAGTCTGAAACAGAAATGTATGCCATTATTCACCGATTTCAATCTTCATTGATCTGTCAGAAATCAACAAATTTTCTGAGAATTAGACCAGAAATATGAGGCAAAAATCTAGACAATTGAAAGGTATGGTGAGCATCTTGCAGTATTCAAGTATGATGCTTTGGAGTAGCATCGTAGATTTTATACTGATGTCTTTATTAGATTGATTGTATGGATTTGCTTCAGCTGGGCGATGGACTAAATTGTCGAAACTGACATGGTGGAGACACCATGATTGACAATTTAGTTGATCAACTGTTTTGACTGAGATCTTGGAACAGTTAAGACTGGGGATTGTGCCCTTTTTCCCCACTGTAGTGCGCTCTAAGTTCATGCATATAATTTAGGGGGGGGGGGGCTTTTTCCTGTGCAATTACTTTGTTTTGTTTGCTGGTGTTCAAGTTGATCAAACTAAATTGTTGTTCATGTGGTCTTGACCATGTTGGTTTCGACAATTTAGTCCGTTGACTGACTGAAGTAGACCAGAGTATATGTGTGTGTGTGTGTGTATATACACATATGGATATATACATATAGTTATATACATGTGTGTGTGTGTGTGTGTGTATATATATATATATATATATATATATATATATATATATATATATGGATCAAGGACTTTTGATCAAAAGCCCGAATCCATTACCACCGAACATACTTCACCGAAAGTGCTTTCACTGAAAAACTGCTTACGGTAAAGTATGTTTAAAAAAAAACAGCATTAAATCTACTTCTATGCAGGGGGAAGCCCCCTTGCACCCCCCACCCCCCTACTTTTAATATTCTCACTCCAAGATCGCACTACAGTGGGGAAAAAGGGAATTTTCCCTTATCCGCACCGTAGTATGACCAGCACAACAGGCATACGTATCCGAACGTTCTGCTTCGGTGAACAGCACATTCGCTTAAGTATGCTCTGTTATTTCTGCTTCGGTGGAAAGTGCATTTTGGGGATCTATACGGATCCTGTATATATATATATATATATATATATATATATATATATATATATATATAAATATATATATATATATATATAAATAAAACTATATATAGGTGTGTGTGTGTATAGATGTAGGTTTTATATATATATATATATATATATATATATATATATATATATATATATATATGTGTGTGTGTGTTTGTGTGTGTATATGAATATGATTATGATTAAGCCGTGGAATGCAAAAATACAAAGCCATTTTTGTCTTAGCAGTTGATTGAATTTAAACAGTGGAGCAAAGTACACTAAGGGGAGCTAGTATGGGCAACTGGTGAGATAAATAAGATGACTGTATAGCCTGCGTAGGAGCTGTACAGACCCCTTTTTATCATTTCAGTGGAGACCTGGACAAGAAAATGAGACATGACTGCAAAGGAAAGAGATGTATATTGTTCTATATGAAGAGATCTTGTGTTGATCAAGTGGAAATATCTCATTTTCCAAAATGAGCTGTGCATCATACAGTTTTAGTGACGCATCCTTCCTGTTGTACCGTGTCATAAGGAATCTACTCAAACTTAATACATTTACTTTTAGTCATCGTGTCTCCATAATAGTTTTGGAAAGCCTTCCGTCTGGCTCATGTAATTTCCAAAAGCATTTCGTAAGAGAGCGAAGCAAGTCTCCGTTCCCCTTTCAGTTCTATATCATCAGACCCATTTTTGAATTTGATGTTTCTTTTGGCATGTATTTGCCTAAAAGCATCATTGAACTTTTGAGAGATAAAATATGTATTAAGTAAGAACTAAGTGTCCTGAAGACCTTTGATTATCCAGACTGCCAATCGTCTGACTGTACTCTGTCTCCTGTAGACCTCAGTGGCTATTTGTCTAGCCTTTTGAGCCATGAAAATTAGAACAGCCTTGCCCTATTCCTTTACAGAATAAGAAAATGCTAAGGAGGTGATTGGTTAGTACTTAGATGATGAACAGAAACTTGGCCCTTTTATTGGTACTTATGTGATTTGGAGCGAGTTGGATTTGGTTCTGGATAAATTTCATAAGACCACCGACTGAGGCATCATGTTGAGTATTGTTGTACTGTGTTGATGCTTGTCAGGAAAGTGTTGGTATATCTTCAGTGAGAATTTCAGCAGCTCTGTATAACAGTTGAGTTTATGCATACTAATATCAGTTAACTTTTGCTGTTTATTTACTGAGAGATGCAAGTTCATCGGGCACATGGTAGCATCTCATATTCGTATTGGCTGGTGCATGGCCCTTTGAGCAGAAAACACCTGTGGCAATATTCAAGTTTCATTGCTGCTTTTAAATGGCTACTTCATCCATTTCTTGCTGCTTGTAGTTTGTGTGATGGCTTTGTCAGAAAGTTAAGTTTGTGTATAGGCATGCAGTTTGGACCTCACAAACTCCATAAACAAAGGTGCACATGGTTGGCAGATTTTTTTTTACCGGGACAATGGGTAATGATTGTGCATTGTACTAAGTTTGGCAGTCTTACTAAAATTCATTATAAATTTAATTTCATGTAGAATACTTAGTTATTGGAGTCCACGTTTGGGGCAGACTAACTCTGGTGATTGTGAACCATGTGACTAGCTTAGTAGCCACTGTAAATAATCTGCACTGCATCCCTGTAGAAAGGGCATTTTCTGCAGTTCTTTGTCATATGTGGAATAAAACGATGGTTGTCCAAGGTGAGCTAGTGACTTTCTGAATTCATTCTGATATATTTAGTGTAGAAAGCTGTTTGAGTTGGTTTGAACTTAGTCCATAGTGGTATTCGTTATGAATTTTGATGCATTGTGGCCTTGACATTTGGACAGCTTCTCTTTGAATGTTGTTTTAAATCTATTAATTCTGTGTCTGCTAGTCGTATTCAGGCTGCTTCTATTATGGGTGTATTTTGAGGCCAAAGTGTATTTCATCATAGGTCGGTTTGTGAAATTGCATAACTCCATTTTGGCAAAATGAAACTGCACTGAAATTATAGAAAAAGGTCCCACCAATCACAGTCATAACTCCAAGGTTGTGACACTTTGGGAACTTGGGAGCAAGCAGCCTTTGAGTCGTGTTTCACTAGCTGATGATGAGTTGTTAAGTAACTTTCCCTCCAAAATTGGTTTGTTTAATGATTTGCTTTCCTCATTTTGGAAATGTGTTTTGATTTTGTTTAAGGTATTCTTGTATATAGATCTTTTAATTCATATTTGATCTTTGTTGATGCATTCTGGTGAGTAAACCCCATTACCTATTCCCACTTATGCTTTATGGATGAGACTAAAGTGCAAAACATGTCAACAACTAGTGGAGTTTAGATTTAAATGATTATAAAAAGTTGGTTGGCATTCAAAATCCATGTAGTTGAAACAATTCTATACCCATAACTGGTCACTTGCCTATTTCCTACGGGACTCCTTCAGAGATGGTTTAAGGTATTACACAGCAAAGACTCTGGTTTGTCTCTATCCTTTTGTTTTTTTTTCTCTCTATGGCTTTTTGTTTGAACTTTGTACTTGTAGTTTTGGTGCATTCGATAGAGCACCTGAATAAAGGAAATATGAAAACACCTGAATCTGTTTTGAGTCTGTGATTTGTGTGTGTCACTGAGTTGCAACTTTCTCCTGTCTTTCAGCCCAAAAGATACATATATTGGCTACTTACCTTTAGCTCATGTACTAGAACTAACGGCAGAAGTGTCATGTGTTGCATATGGCTGCAGGATCGGATACTCCTCTCCACAGACTCTGTCTGACCAGGTAACATGAACAGAACTTTTTTCAATTATGTTAAAATGGGTGAAAATTTTAATTTGGTGTCTCATGTTTTTTCTTTTGTTATAGACGTTTGCAAGGCATCTCTACATCTTGGCTGAGTGTTGGTGGGTGTCTGTAGGTTGCGACTTGCATAGACATGACGTGCATGTGTGTACACGTGTGTGCCTGTGCACATCAGCATAATTCATACTGTGGGTAATAAAAATGTATATCTGGTACACTGCATGGCTGTTTAATTGCATATCCTATCCACTGTGCATGTCATCAAGTTCATCTACATCTTTGGCATGTCACTAGAGGTTCTAGGTTTCTCTTGAACTAGCCATATTTTCATTACTCTAAAAACTAAAGGATTATATGCTGGAGATGAAATACACATCCCCAAAGCCCCCTAGCTCACTTAAGTGTATCCTATTAAGTGTAAACTGTAGTGTATTGAAAGAAACAAAAGTAAACCAGAGATTTCCTCTTCACATTTAGGTCACAAAAATGTGCCAGTATAACTCCTTACTGCTTATCTAAAGCTGTAGAAATGCAATTCAGAATTTTTTCCCTGCCTACCTTCCCGCAGCTACACATCGGCTACCACTGGCTCCTCTTCTCACATACTGGGTCTGCCTGACCCTCCTTAGCCTCCCCCATATTCAACCAAACCCATGTATGGGGCAGTTGAGGAGACTGAGGATGCTGTTGCAATGTCCCACTGATGCTGGGGACTGCATCTTACCCCCTCCACCCCACCCCACATCAGTCTTGAGAGCTGTCAAATGGCTTCCTTTAGGAGAAGCACATTCAGCCTCCTGATCAAGCAGTATACTGTTTGCAGCTCAGAGGTTGCCTGGCTCTTAATTCAGATGTTGCAGCAAGCCCTGGACAGTCTTCCTACCCTGTGCCTTCAACACCCATGATACTAGTCAAACATGGGTAATCTGGGGCACAGTCAGGGCTTTAACCCTCTTAGTTTATTAATTGCCCAAGTTATTACTGATTAGTATATTTATGCAGTTTGCCTTTATTGTGACTAAAGTGTTAGAATTTCTAAGTTTTGTAATTTAGCTACATTTTCAACTTTTTAGACAGGCTGTTTTGCCCGCAGTTCCATTTTCTAATTGGCAGGTTGCAGTCTGTATTTTCTTTTGCATTTCAGTCAGCTTTTTTCAAGATAATAAGAAAATATGGGTATAGCTTCAATGAGTGTAGCATGTAATGTGCCTTTAATATATTACAGTAAATTTAAAATGTGGCCTTAGTTAAGCCAAAAAA